>NC_053391.1:68362728-68502728 GCF_905171765.1 Bufo bufo | reverse complement strand
CCAGGAGCAGGGTTTTATAGGTGGTGACCTATTTCCTTCCCTAGCGGTGACGCCTAGTGTCTTTCCCCTTCCTTCATGTTGTCTTTTGGTGTTCTCCCCTAATACATCCGTGACATTATCCAGAGCCAATACCACTATTTTTGTTCTGCAGATTCGTTCTTGCAGATTCAGAGTCCACAGGCTGTTGGTTACGGTGGTGGGTCCCGGGCCTGCCCTGAACCAAAGGTGGCTCTCACGGACAGGTTTTCCGCGGGTAGTGACAATTTCATTAGGTTCTGGGAGTCATGTAAATGAAACTCTTCTGGGGATGAGTGTCAACGTGTGGGTATGATTATTTTGTTGCTTAAAGAGGACGCCCAATCTTGGGATTTTTCTCTGCCGACCAGATCACCGTCCCTCCGGTCGGTAGATTAATTCTTTAGAGCCTTGGGTCTTATCTATGATGACCCGGATCGGATCTCTCAGGCCCAGACCAAGTTAGGGGGTTTGCAGCAGGGAGAACGTTCCGCGGAGACCTATTGTTCTGAATTTAGGAGATGGCCTACCGATACAGATGGCCTACCGATACAGAGTGGAACGATCCTGCTCTCCGTAGACAACTCTGATAGGGTCTCTCTGAGAGTCATTGGAAGCAGCTATGTCCCTTGCTGTACGTCTTGATAGACGCCTGAGGGAGAGATCTAGGGGTCCTCACCTTCAGGACGTACTGTCCAACAAGGGTACTGCTTCCTTTGACACTTATGGTGGAGAGACACTGGTGGTTGCGCCTTGTAATGAGCCTGTGCAGTTAGGAGAAGCTACTCCTGGAAATGCTGGCAAAAGCTTGGGTCTGCTTTTGTTGTGGCAAGAAGGGACATTTTGTGAATATTTGTCCGTATTTGCAGCATCAAGGTGTAAACAAAAATAAAAATATGTTTAATCCCCAAATTACTATTGGTGGTGTGGGTAGAGAGCAAGAAAATCTACTTTTGTCTTTTACTGGTAGTATCCGTTTTCTCCTAGTGGCTGTCTGTCGAGGTGGCACTAGAGTCCAAAAATGTGAAAATCTAAGCATTTATCGACAGTGGGGCAAGAGTTAACTTGATTGATGGACAGTTTGTTTGCATTCACGGGTTGACTACTAATGCATTAGAGAAAAGTATTTCTGTCTTTGCACCTCAGCACCTTTCAAAAATGCCTGTCGCAGGTAGTGAATGACATTCATTTAAGAGTGTGTGATTTTCATCAGGACTCTATCTCCTGTTATGTGTTAGAGGGTCTGCCTGCTCTGTTGGTGTTGGGTCTACCATGGTTAGGCAAACATAACCCTAACATCAACTGGCAAGAGAGACAGATTTAAATTAGAGGGGCAAAGGTTTAAAAGTAATATCAGGAAGTATTACTTTACTGAGAGAGTAGTGGATGCATGGAATAGCCTACCTGCAGAAGTGGTAGCTGCAAATACAGTGAAGGAGTTTAAGCATGCATGGGATAGGAATAAGGCCATCCTTCATATAAGATAGGGCCAGGGGCTATCCATAGTACTCAGTATATTGGGCAGACTAGATGGGCCAAATGGTTCTTATCTGCCGACACATTCTATGTTTCTATGTTTCTATGTGCTCTATGGTTACCACTAAAACTGTACCCTCGTTCATTTCTGAATTTTCTGATGTGTTCTCTGAGAGTGTTAATCAGGAGTTGCCTCCGCATCGGGAGTATAACTGTCGCGTCAATCTTATTTCCGGAGCTAAATTGCCCAAATCTCGGTTGTATAGTCTTTCGGAACCCCAAAGAAAGGCTGTGCGAGAGTATATCACTGAAAGTTTGCTAAAGGGACATATTAGACCATCCAAGTCCCCAGTGGTTGCTGGGTTTTTCTTTGTAAAGAAAAAGAATGGTACCCTGAGGCCATGTCTGGATTTCCATGAGCTCAATCGTATTACCGTCCATGATCTTTACCCCCTTCATTTGATTCCGGATTTGTTTAGTCAGATTTTCGGTGCCAACGTGTTTTCTAAATTGGATCTGTGGGGGACATATAATTTGGTAAGGATCAAGGAGGGGGATGAGTGGAAGACCGCATTTAATACCCCTGAGGGTCATTTTGAAAACCTGGTCATGCCATTAACCAATGCTCCTGTGGTTTTTTAACACTTTGTCAATGACATCTTTCATCATCTTGTGGGGAGGTTTGTCGTTGTATACCTTGATGACATACTAATTTATTCGCCTAATATGGATCCTCATCAGGATCATGTGAGACAGGTGTAAATGTAAGCGATTTCCAGCCACCGGTATTGGTAAAATCCATTCAATTTTATTTTTTTCTCCATTAAAAGCAGTTACAAAAGTAAAATACAAAACAGGCATCACATCTCTCTGACACGTTTCGGGTACACGCTTGTAGCACCCTTAGTCATCGAGTCACTAGATGACTACACCAGTCAGGTTTTATGGTGGAAAGGAGGGAGAGGACACGCCCAGTGGGTGTGATTGGCATAGAGGAATACTAGCCACTAGAGATGTCCCGAATTATTCGCCGGCGAACAGTTCCCGGCGAACATAGCTTGTTCGCGTTCGCCGCGGCGGGTGAACTCATGCAATGTTCGGTCCGCCCCCTATACTTTGACCCTGAACCCAGTCAGCAGACACATTCCAGCCAATTAGCATACCCTCCCTCTCAGACCCTCCCACCTCCTATCAAAAAGCAAGGACAGCATCCATCTTAGATTCATTCTGAAGCTGCAGTGTCACAAATTTGACTAAGTTGTAATCGCAATGCGATTATTACAGGTTATATTAATCGCATTGCGAATTCAACTTAGAGCTGGGTTCCTAATGGTTGTATTGCTAGAATATAACGAAGATTGAGAAGATAGTGCTATATTCGTTATATTCGTCAATTCTAGCAATATAATCATTAATCATTAGGAACTTAGCTCTAAGATGAATTCGCAATGTGATTAATGCAGGTTATATTAATCACATTGCGAATTCAACTTACCACACTCTGCGTTAACTACGTAATTTTCCATGGGAGTTTTGTCATGGATCCCCCTCCGGCATGCCACAGTCCAGGTGTTAGTCCCCTTGAAACAACTTTTCCATCACTATTGGGACCAGAAAGAGTCCCTGTGGGTTTTAAAACTCGCCTGTCTATTGAAATCTATGGCGGTTCGCCCATTCGTGAACATTCGCGGAAGTTCGCGTTCACCGTTCGCAAACGGAAAATTTTATGTTCGCGACATCTCTACTAGCCACTTCCAAATTAACTCCTTGACCACCATAAAAAACTAGACTGTGTGTGAACAGGACCTTAAAACGACATTGCCAAATAAACACAAAATACAACAAAACATTTCCTTACATAAAATGTAAAACTTTGTGCACTGTCACAGCAATATACATGACAATCTTCAAACATAGATTAATAATGTAAGATTAGATCTTGTTTTCTATTCAATCCATAGGGGACACATGATTTAAGCTTCAATATCCAAAAAGCCTCACAATTAGAAAGTTTTCTCTGCAGATCTCCACCCCTCTCATATAATCTTTCTTTTTCAATACCCTGTACCATAATGTGACTCACATCCCCTCCATGATGGTGTAAGACATGATGGGAGACTGCTGAGATATGGCGGAATGTGTTTGTGTTTTTATTGTCATCTTTGATTGCATCCGACAAATGCCGTCTAATCCTAATTTTTAAGAGGCCAGATGTACACCCTACATATTGGAGTCGGCAAGTTTTGCAGGTAAATAAAGTGGCAGGGGAGAGTGTCCCCTAAACGCGTCTGGCGAGAGTTTCACCCCTGAAGGATTTGAACCCCGAAATAACAGTGCACTGTTAAAAACCAGAGGATATTGAGGATTCAAACAAGACGCTCTATATTAACCTGCCTGCAACCAGCTGAAAGTCATCACTGGGGAATACTAAGCCGCTGACACAGCAAAGACCGGGACGCCGGCCTAAAGTTAGAAGCGACAATCACCCAGAAAAAAAACAGCTGAATAAAAAGGCCAGGTAAGCCCACAAGTGTGGGTTATCGTTACAAACTTACATTTATAACGAAACAACAATATAGCGTTCATATGTGAATATTGCAATCGGGACTTTGTGTGGAATAACTTCTTTGAGGATCCTCCTGAATAGAATTCTTGAGAAAAATACAAATATAAGTGCATGCAGAAATTTTTTATGAAAAACTCCTATAACAACCTTGGAACGCATGGATTGCAGAAACTGTAGATATACAGAGATAGGAATATAGTGCCTGCATAGGAAATCACTGTATGCGCTTTTCTGCATGTAGAGTCTCTCAGTGCGTTTTTCTTGCATATGAATATAACCGGAGTTTGATGCAACCTCCTGGATATTTGTGACTTGTATACATATGGACTGTAGTGACCTAGAGTGCGTTTTATTTGCAAGACAACACCCTGTTGTCAGGATCTGCAGTTAACCACTTCCCATCTGGGCCCTTTGCCCCCTTCCTGACCAGGCCAAATTTTGCAAAACTGACATATCTCACTTTATGTGGTAATAACTTTGGAACGCCTTTATTTATCCAAGTCATTCAGAGATTGTTTTCTCGTGACACATTGTACTTCATGATAGTCATAAATTTAAGTCAAAATATTTCACCTTTATTTATGAAAAAATCCCAAATTTACCCAAAAATTTGAAAAATTCGCAATTTTCTAAATTTCAATTTCTCTGCTTTTAAAACAGAAAGTGATACCTCATAAAATATTTATTATTTAACATTCCCCATATGTCTACTTTATGTTGGCATCATTTTGGAAATGTCATTTTATGTTTTTAGGACGTTAGAAGGCTTAGAAGTTTAGAAGGAATTCTTCAAATTTTTAAGAAAATTGCCAAAATCCACTTTATAAGGACCAGTTCAGGTCTGAAGTCACTTTGTGGGGCCTACATAGTGGATACCCCTATAAATGACCCCATTGTAGAAACTACACCCCTCAAGGTATTCAAAACCGATTTTACAAACTTTGTTAACTCTTTAGGCGTTCCACAAGAATTAAAGGAAAATGGAGATCAAATTTTTAAATTTCACTTTTTTGGCAGATTTTCCATTTTAATCAATTTTTTTCTTTAACACATCATGGTTAACAGCCAAACAAAACTCAATATTTATTACCCAGATTCTGCGGTTTACAGAAACACCCCACATGTGGTCATAAACTGCTGTATGGGCACACGGCAGGGCGCAGAAGAAAAGGAACTCCACATGGTTTTTAGATGCCATGTCCCATTTGAAGCCCCCTGATGCACCCTTACAGTAGAAACTCCCAAGAAGTGACCCCATTTTGGAAACTAGGGGATAAGGTGCCAGTTTTATTAGTACTATTTTTGGGTACATATGATTTTTTGATCATTCATTATAACACTTTATGGGGCAAGGTGACCAAAAAATTGGTTGTTTTAGCACAGTTTCTATTTATTTATTTTTACAGCGTTCACCTGAGGGGTTCAGTCAAGTGACATTTTTATAGAGCAGATTATTACGGATGTGGCGATACCTAATATGTATACTTTTTCTCATTTATTAAAGTTTTACACAATAATAGCATTTTTGAAACAAAAAAATTATGTTTTAATGTGTCCATGTTCTGAGAGCTATAGTTTTTTTATTTTTTGAGAGATTTTCTTATGTAGGGGCTCATTTTTTGCGGGATGAGGTGACGGTTTTATTGGTACTATTTTGTGGGACATACGCGTTTTTGATCACTTGGTGTTGCACCTTTTGTGATGCAAGGTGACAAAAATTGCTTGTTTTGACACAGTTTTTTTTTAGTTTTTTTTACGGTGTTCACCCGAGGGGTTAGGTCATGTGATATTTTTATAGAGCTGGTTTTTACGGACGCGGCAATACCTAATATGTATACTTTTTTTTATTTGTTTCACTTTAACACAATAATATCATTTTTGTAACCAAAAAAATGATGTTTTAGTGTCTCCATGTTCTAAGAGCTATATTTTTTGTATTTTTGAGATCTTAGGAGGGGCTCATTTTTTGCGGGATGAGGTGACATTTTATTGGTACTATTTGTGGGACATAACGCATTTTGATCACTTGGTGTTGCACCTTTTGTGATGCAAGGTGACAAAAATTGCTTGTTTTGACACAGTTTTTTTTTTTTTTTTAACGGTGTTCACCCGAGGGGTTAGGTCATGTGATATTTTTATAGAGCTGGTTTATACGGACGCGGCGATACCTAATATGTATACTTTTTTTTATTTTTTCTATTTTTAACTTTTTATTTTCATTCCTTACTTGGGGACTTTTTTTTTTTTACATGTGAAACTTTTTTTAATTTTTTTATTTTCAACCTTTTATTTTAATTTTTTTTATTTTACACTTTTCGTCAGCCATAAGGTCATACAAGACCTCTGGGGGACATTTACTTCACTTTTATATTTTTTTTTACACTGTTGATTTCTCCTGTAACTGGGGCTGACATTGTAGCCCCAGTTACAGGACAAATGCACCCCTATAGAGGCTGTACAGCAGCAATCCTGCGCTGTACAGCCTCACAGCAGGGCTGATCGAGGTCTCTAAGAGACCTCACACAGCCCCTGCACTCTCCGGTCACGGCGGTCACATGACCGCCGGGCCGGAACAGGAAGCGCACAGCGCTTCCTGCTCTGCATACACAGCACTCGGTGAGCGCTGTGTCTGCAGCGATCGTGAAGGCAGGGACACCTGGGAACTGTCCCTGCCTTGTCTTAGGGTTGCCCTGCTGTCACTGACAGCGGGCAACCCGATCAGAAGCTGCACGATTAGCGTGCAGCTGCTATTTCTGACAGACGTTTTAAAACGTGCTGTCGAAATAGACGTCCACCCATAGACCGTTTATAGTCTATGGGCGACGAGAGGCGGTTAAGCATCTATTGTGTGTTATGCAGACCCATCACTATTGAGAACATCCAAGATGCTTTGTCTGCAATAAGTTTGATTCGAATAATACAAAACTACTACCATTGTTAATTTATTTTATGCATTTATTTATTTTATCATATTTATCAAACGTAGTTATAATAAATTGTTTTTCAACTCTGTGGGGCTCCGCATGTTTTGATGTGCCAATCCTACATTGACATTATACAATTTGAAGGGTGAATTCATCAGATTGTGCACCTCTTATGGTTGTGGGACTAGTGAGCTATTTCCAATATATTCACTAAGTTTTATATCTGCGTTACAGTGGTTTTTGTTAACATACAGCGATTACACTCCAACTTTGCGGGATTACTTATGTACAGCCATACATTATTTGTTGACGCATAATTATTTTATGTTTTGCAACTCTCACTATTTACAAATATCTGGTGCGTCTATGGGGGGCGAAGGTATCGGCATCAATTGCAAATATTTTCATGTGTTTGTGGGAACATCAATATTTGTTCTCTGACAACAATCCATTCATTGACCACCTGCAGTGGTACGGTCGCTATCGATGACCTGTTGTTTATATGGGTCGGAGATGTGGCGACCGTACCGGATTTCATAAAATACATAAACAATAACACAAATAATTTGTGCTTTACATATCACTGTGATCCTTTGGAAATTTCCTTTCTTGATTTGAATCTGACAGCCTCACCAGACACAGGGAGGATTATTACATCCACTTATAGAAAAATTATGGCAGTTAACACTATACTCCATGGTAAATCATGTCATCCTGCACATACAATTAAAAGTATACCTGTAGGTGAACTAGTCAGAGCAAAGCGTAATTGCACATGTGAAAAAGATTACCAAAAAGAATCCACTGACATAGTTCAGAGACTAATGAGACGCAGTTATCCTGACTGGAGTGTGAACAGAGCCTTAAAACTGGTTAGTCAGAGAGACAGAACTGAATTACTCAGAGATGTGGACACACCCAAAGGGAAATCACAGGATAGAAACAGAGTGGTGTTTTTAACCTCATACAGTCCACAATATAACAAAATTTGTCAAATTATAAAAAAACAGTTCTTCAAATGGACCCAGGTTTTGCTGAAGTAGTCAGTATGGGACTTCAGTGTGTAGCGAGAGGAGCAAAGACATTGGGTAATACTTTATCCCCCAGTCTATTTAGAGATAACAGCACTGGCAAAAATAAAACTTGGTTACAACATAAAGGTACATATAAATGTGGCCACAATGTCTGCACCTGCTGCTCTGTTATTCACGTATCAAAAGACTTTACTTCTTGCACAGAGAACCAAACATACATGAATAAACAATACATCAACTGTAACACATATGGTGTAGTTTATATGATTACCTGCAAAACTTGCAGACTCCAATATGTAGGGTGTATATCTGGCCCCTTAAAAATTAGGATTAGACGGCATTTGTCGGATGCAATTAGAGATGACAATAAAAACACAAACACATTCCGCCATATCTCAGCAGTCTCCCATCATGTCTTACTCCATCATGGAGGGGATATGAGTCACATTATGGTACAGGGTATGGAAAAAGTAAGATTATATAAGAGGGGTGGAGATTTACAGAGAAAACTTTTTAATTGTGAGGCTTTTAGGATATTCAAGCTTAAATCATGTGTCCCCATGGATTGAATAGAAAACAAGATCTAATCTTACATTATTAATCTATGTTATGAAGATTGTCATGTCATGCTGTGACAGTGCACAAAGTTAGAAATTTTATAAATGTTTTGTTGTATTTTGTGTTTATTTGGCAATGTCGTTTTAAGGTCCTGTTCACACACAGTCTAGTTTTCTATGGTGGTCAAGGAGTTAATTTGGAAGTGGCTAGTATTCCTCTATGCCAATCACACCCACTGGGTGTGTCCTCTCCTCCTTCCACCATAAAAACCTGACTGGTGTAGTCATCTAGTGACTCGATGACTAAGGGTGCTACAAGCGTGTACCCGAAACGCGTCAGTGAGATGTGAGGCCTGTTTTGTGTTTTACTTTTGTAACTGCTTTTAATGGAGAAAAAATAAAATTGAATGAATTTTACCAATACCGGTGGCTGGAAATCACTTACATTTATTGCTGTGGGAGTGCAGTCCTGCACCATCCGTGCCCTGGAGGTCCGAGCAGAAGCTGGTGTTTGTTATTATACATGTGAGACAGGTGTTACAGATTCTAAGAGAGAATAAGTTGTATGCTAAGATGGAAAAGTGTGTATTTGCTGTACAAGAAGTGCATTTTCTGGGTTACCTGCTCTCATTCTCAGGTTTTCGTATAGATCCCGAGAAGGAAATATGAAAGTGCTTATGCGGTTTTTGAGGTTTACCAACTACTATCGTAAATTTATCTTGAACTATTCATCAGTGGTTAAACCTTTAACAGACCTGACTAGGAAGGGTGCTGATATTTCTATCTGGTCTGATACGGCATTACAGGCCTTTTCTGCTGTGAAAGAATGTTTCGCTTCGGCCCCTATTCTGGTGCAACCGGACGTGTTATTGTTGAAGTTGACGCGTCCGCGGTAGGGGTAGGAGCAATCTTGTCGCAGGGTCCTTCACCCAGTAAATGTCGCCCATGTGCATTTTTCTCTAAAAAACTCTTGATTGCTGAAAGGAATTATGATGTGGGAAATAGGGAATTGCTGGCCATTAAGTTGGCGTTCGAGGAATGGCAGCATTGGTTGGAAGGAGCAATTCATCCTATTACGGTAATTACGGATCGCAAAAATCGGCTAAGCGACTGAACCCAAAGCAGGCCAGATGGTCATTGCTTTTCACCAGATTTAACTTAATCGTCACTTACCGCCCTGGGGTTTAGAACGTCAATGGCGGATGCTTTGTCGCGTAGCTTTCCCTGGGGGGGGGGGGGGTGGGTCTATTGACCCTAGTCCCATTTTATCTGAAAGGGTAGTCATATCCGCTCGAGGCCAGGGTGTTGGAGGCACAGGAGGATGCTCCGGATTCTTGTCCTCCAGGGAAACTGTTTGTTCCCTCCGAATTACACAAGGTGTTCGAGGAACATCACTGTACGATGCTTGCTGGGCACCCTGGGAGCAAATCGATCTCATCTCTCGCAGATTCTGGTGGCCGGGGTTGCGTAAGTGTTTTGAGGACTATGTGTCAGCCTGTGGTATCTGTACACATGCTAAGGTGACACATACTTGGTTTTCCGGATCTCTGCTTCCATTGCCCATCCCATCTAGACCTTGGACCCATTTGTCCATGGATTTTATCACAGATTTACAGAATTCTTCGGGAAAAAACGTGATTCTGGTGGTTGTCGATCGTTTAGATAATGCAATAAAGTGTGCCATTTTACTAAGTCTACCCAATGCTAAAACTCTTGCACAGGTGTTTTTCGACAACATTGTGAACTACATGGCATTCCCTCTGATATGGTGTCTGATGGAGGGACTCAGTTTGTTTGCAGATTCTGGAAAGCGTTCTGTACTCATCTGGGTGTACAATTGTCCTTCTCTTCAGCGTTTCATCCTCAGTCGAACAGACATACGGAGCACACTAATCAGAATCTGCAGACTTACTTGAGATGTTTTGTTTCAGAGAATCAGGAAGATTGGTCTTCATTTTTGTCGTTGGCGGAGTTTGCTATAAATTACCGTAAACTGGAATCCACTGATTTTTTGGGGCATATGGGTTCCATTCACAGTTTGGTACATTTTCTGGAGCTCAAAATTCCGGCATTCCTGAAGAGGAACGATTTTCCTATTCTTTGTCTTCTATTTGACGGAAAATCCAAAATAACCTGAAAAAGATGGGCAATAGGCATAAGCGTGCGGCTGACAGGAGACGTATGAGTGGTCCGGACCTGAGAGTGGGTGATTCTGTGTGGTTGTCAACAAGAAACATTCAACTTATAGTACCTTCTTGGAAGTTGGGCCCAAGAATTGTTGGTCCATATAAGATCACTGCCATTGTTAATCCTGTAGCCTTCCATCTTGAACTTCCTCAGGCTTTGAAAATCCATAACGTATTTCATAAATCATTGTTAAAGAAATGTGTCTAACCTGTTGAGCTGTCCTCCTTACCTCCCGCTCCTGTCATGGTGGACAGCAATTTGAAATTTCAGACCATCAGGATTGTGGACTCCCGAGTTCTCCGGAGATCCCTCCAGTATCTCATTAATTGGAGAGGGTACGAACCAGAGGAGAGGTCACCCATAGAAGGGGGGTACTGTCACACCTGTGACAGGTGTTAGAAGGTCTGAAAGACTGACTGCACATGAGTGATCTTACAGCCTCTTCTGGTTTTACTTTGTCTGTGTGTTCCTGGTATGTCCACACCTCGTGTTCAGGTGTGGATGATGTGACCTTTACCTCTCCCTATTTAGTCTGACTTTACCCATCACTCCTTGCTCTGGATAGCTTCATTTGGTTTTGGAAGAGCTGGAGTTTGGTTCTTTTTGTAGTCCTGTTCATCCATTATCCTCAGAAGTTAAGTGTTCCGCTTGATGTGTTTTGTATCCCCCCTCCCTGGTTGTTTACTAGGCCTCAGCGGGACGCTGGTTCCTTCACCAGCGAAAAAACGGGTTGTCTCTGCCCTGTCATTACCTTTAGGGCATCCAAGGGTCACCAGGGGTTTCTAGGTTCCTGTGTATGGGCATCTCTACCATCGAGAGGTGCCCATATGTATAGGAGTTAGGGCCAGGAGCAGGGTTTTATAGGTGGTGACCCTTTTCCTTCCCTAACGGTTTAAGCCTAGTGTCTTTCCCCTTTCTACTTGTTGTCTTTTGGTGTTCTCCCCTACAAGATCTCTCTACATTGCTCTGAAGCAGGCAGACATAACGCAAGATCAAACACACAGGGCTTGCTTACAGTCTGTAATGATAAAGCAGCAACTCTATCAGTTTGGTGCATATTTATCTGCAATGGAGCTGCATACACCAAATATGCATTGTATGAACTGCCCATTAATTTCAATAGGATGGTATTATGCTCAATTTCTTCTATGGTGGCTGTAACCACAGTTGGCAGGAACACACAGACAGTAAGACCTAACTGGAACCTTGCCTTCTTTCCCTGCCTACTTGCAGTGCAAGCTCTGCAACTGGTCAACTTTCCCTACTCTGGTAAAGTGCAAGACATACACACATAGAGTTTATTTTGAGACAACGCGTTTCGGGGTCTCGACGGCCCCTTTATCAAGTCGTCGATGTAGCATTTATGGGTCGCTTCGAGGAGGAATTCATCTATAACCAACACAAATGGAGAAACAAGATTGTGTTCTATAAACGCTACATCGACGACTTGATCATCATCTGGAAGGGAAATGATGAGGAAGCCGAGGCCTTCGTGTCGTACCTGAACTCCAACGAGTGGAACCTTAATTTCACGGTTAACAGCTCAATAACCTCAATCGAATATTTGGACCTCCTTTTATACACTGATGATAAAACTATCCTGACCAAAACATTTTTTTAAATGGTGGATGGAAACAACTATTTAGACTTCAGAAGCGCACACTATAGTAAGTGGAAAAAGAACATACCCTTCAGCCAATTCAAACAAATACGAGGGAACTGCTCAACCACAGCTGATTTCACAACACAAAGCAAAATATTGAGATCTAGATTCCAAAATAAAAAATACCCAAACGGGATTATAAATGGGGCATATGAACGTGCAAAGAACCTCACACAAAACGAATGCCTCGAGACCAAAACAAAAGCAAAAGGAATAGAGGAATCGAAGAAGTACAGACCTTCGTTCATCACCACCTATAATTCAAATCATGCCAAACTTAGGAACATTCTAACAAAACATTGGCATATTCTGAAAAACGACCCTTACCTCAGACATAATATTCCGCAAAAACCACGGATTACGTTCAGGAGAGCGAGGACCTTGAAGAATGCACTGGCCCCCAGCAAGCTGAAACAGAAAGAGCCCCCTTCAAAAATAAGAGAGATTTCTTACAGCCTTTTTTTTATATACTTTTATATACATTTATATATTTATATATTCTTATAATTATTGATGCACCCGCCCACCCAATGGAGTGTGTTTTATCGATATCTATATGTTTTATCAATATCTATATATTCATCCATGCAAATATATAACTATAGACTAAATTCCATATACGACTCTTAAACGTACATATACATGTACACATCTGTCTATACCAAATTCCATATACAACTTTGAAACGTACATATATATGTTTTTATTTATTATTATTATTTTTTTACTGTACTTTTCCTATTATCTATGTTCCATGTAGACTTGATAAAGGGGCCTTCGAGACCCCGAAACGCGTTGTCTCAAAATAAACTTTATTGCATCCTGTACCGGGTCGTGGTAATGCGCCTTATGATCGTCTACCAGCTTGATCACTCCACAGTGACAAGCTAATATACGTTTTCCAATATATACCCGAGTGGCAACTTGGCCTTCGTCCCAAGGGGCTTCTTGATGCATCTGGCAGCACCGACCTGCACCTTTTATACTTCACAGCTCACCTGCAATATGGTTGCACTTAACTTCGGTGCAACCATAACAGGTGAGTCTATCGCATCCACCAGCTCTTTGATAGAAACTGTTGTACCTTGATTTACTTACCCTATGAGCGCCTTTCTCACCCTTTGGCTGTTACCATACACACATAGAGACAGAGCAACACAGAGATGGAGTCATAGGGAAATGGGTCAGAACAGAGTGGAGAATACAGTACCAAATCGCAAGACAAGGGGTAGTCAAATAGCCAAGCCACAGTCAGAACCAGATGGGAAACACAGTACCAAATTATGAGACAGAGAGTGGTCAAAGCAATCCAAATGCGCACAGAACGGAAACCAGGAGCACAGCTAGGGAGTCAATGACTATCACTGGCACTGATATAATGGTATATAGAGTACCAAGTACCAGGATCATGAACAATAGCACACAAGAATAGATCAGCTGAGCAATTAACCCACTACTAGTCTCCTCCAGCACACACCTGCTGTGGGGAGAAAAAGCATTGCATCCTGTTGCTAAGGACACTGCATCCCCAGGGGTTGTGGCTAAGCAGTGTGTCTCTCTCGACGCAGTCGCACCAAAGCTGGAGTTCTCGCCGCTGGAGTCCGAACAGGTAAGTTCGTGATAGTGGCACTGTAGGAGGAAATTAACTCTTGGAGCCAAATTCACCAGCAGATTTCATTTTCTGCTGTGAGTACTGACAATAAAGTCATAGATTTAGAGACACTTTAGAATTGTCTCTGCTTATTATGTAAGACTGTTTATTATATTGGGCAATTTTAGATTAATAAAGACTTGAAGGAACATTTTGAATGAAGACATCACAGTTGTGGGAACACAACTGGTGAGAGTTTGAAAGAAGAACCATCCAAGGTAACCAAGGCCAAACTTTATCTAACTTCAGCCTTCTTTAAAGGGGGTCTAAATCTTTGCTGAAACCACTCTTCTCTGCGCCATTAGTTTCTGCGGCTCTGATTGACTTTTCCAGCATGTGCAGTACGGATCCATAGAAAGAATCCATACTCCGTATGCTGAAAAAGCCAAGAAGAGCTGATGAAATCTGTAGTGTTGCTGCACCTTTGTGGTTTTAGCAATGGTTTTCGTCCCTTTTAAGATGAAAGATGGCTGGATCTCCACATTATGAGTCTTATATTATTTATGAAGTATGAAGGGCATTTGTTACAAAGAACATTTTAGCCATGACCACAGCTTTATGTAATAAAATCAACAAAATCCTCAGTGTCCTTTAAATCTCTTTCTCTACGGTATATTATGATACAATATCTAATTATTATATCCTTCACTGAAGACAATCGTACCATCATCCAGTTTACAGCATTTATCATCAGTGTATGTATCACTTCACAGGTTGAAACACATCATTATAACTCCATTACTCAAAAGAACATTAGAATTGATTTAGCACAAAAAATGGTAATTCATTCTGTGACACCACAAGAGGACATTTTAGTTGTATGCAAGTTAAAAACTAAGATTATAATTGTGAGCAAAGACTCAAGGTAAATTTACACGTACCAATTAGTGTTGAGCGCGAATATTCGAATTACGAATATTTATCTTGAATATCACAACTTCGAGAATTTGTGAATATTTCGAATCTAGTGCTATATATTCGCTATATCGAATATTCGTCATTTTTTAACATCTGAAACTCATATCCGATGGTGTATTCTAACCCCCAGGTGTTCCCATGGTGACAGTGACGCTTGCCTGGGGGTTAGAATATACCATCGGATCTGAGTTTTCACAATCTCAGTGAAATGGTATATTCTAACCCCCAGACATTCCCATGGTGACGGGGACATTTGTCGAGGAGGAGTATGCCAAAGTGGAACAATTGTACAGATTAATAAAAATATATGAAGATTTTAAAAAACAAATATATTTGTTTTTTAGAATATTCGTAATATTCTAAAACAAGAATATATAGCAATTTAGCGAATATTCGAAAAAAACAAATGTAGAGCAATTTAGCTAATATAGTGCTACAATCTTCTTTGTCTAATAATTTTTTTCTCATCTGAAGTCCAGATTGGAAAAAAATTACAACTATTAAAAAAAAAAGATTATAGCACTATATTAGCTAAATTGCTCTATATTCATTTTTTTTTTTGAATATTCGCTATATTGCTATATATTCTTGTTTTAGAATATTACGAATAATCTAAAAACGCAACCATTAGGAACATTGCCTATACACAGATCTAAGTTGGATTCGCAATGCGAGAATATTACTTTGCCTATTTTTTGCAATAAATAGAATAATGACTCAGCATTCTATTTATTGCAAAAAATAGGCAAAGTAATATTCTCGCATTGCCACATTGAGAATCCAACTTAGAGCTGTCCATAGGCAATTTTCCTATTGGCTTGCTAGAATTAATGAATACAGAGATTATAGAGCTATATTTGTTATCTTCATTAATTCTAGCAAGCCAACCAATAGGAAAGTTGGCTATACCCCGCTCTAAGTTGGATTCGCAATGCGAGAATATTACTTTGCCTATTTTTTGCAATAAATAGAATACCGAGTCATTCTATTTATTGCAAAAAATAGGCAAAGTAATATTCTTGCTTTGCAAGTCCAACTTATCTGTGTACAGGCAACTTTCCTATTGGCTTCTTGCTTGATTTAACGAATATAGAGAATACAGCGCTATATTCGTATTCGTCATATTCGTTAATTCTAGATAGCCAAACAATAGAGATGTAAGTTGCATATACCCCGCTCTAAGTTGGATGCGCAATGCGAGTAATATTACTTAATCTTCCCACATTGCGCATCCAACTTAGAGCGGGGTATAGACAACTTCCCTAAAGGTTGGCTTGCTAGAATTAACCAAGATAACGATTATAGTGCTATATTCTCTATATTCATCAATTCTAGCAAGCCAATAGGAAAGTTGCCTATGGATAGCTCTAAGTTGGATTCGCAATGCGAGAATATTACTTTGCCTATTTTTTGCAATAAATAGAATACTGAATCATTATTCAATTTATTGCAAAAAATAGGCAAAGTAATATTCTCGCATTGCGAATCCAACTTAGAGCTGTCCATAGGTAACTTTCCTATTGGCTTGCTAGAATTAACGAATATAGAGAATATAGCGCTATATTCGTTATCTTCATTAATTCTAGATAACCAACCAATAGGACAGTTGCCTTATACAGATAAACTCGCAATATGCAAATAATAAATCGCATATTATTCGCAATAAATAGAATAATGACGAATATTCAATTTCGACGAATATAAGACGAATATTCAATCGAATATTTGCGAAATATCGCAAACTCGAATATGGCACCTCCAGCTCATCACTAGTACCAATAATCAGGCAAGTTATCGGGAACAACCGTTATTGCGAATGCTCGTTCATGATAATCAGGCCATCTATACGTGCCACCGATCACCCAATGAACAAACGCTTGTTAATCGGGTGATCCTGTAGTCCATGCAGGCACTCCAATCATCATTCCTTGGCAGCAGATCGAGTTGTCTAAACAGAGACCTACTGCCCAGAAACAATGATTCTGTATGGGGACAAGGGATTGCTATAGCGTTCCCTCGTCCTCATACTATGAAGGAGATCACTGCTGACTGTCGGGAAGGAACGCTTCCTTCACAACAATCGTCTGTTCCATCGGCCCACTCAAATCTGTCCTTATAGTAATTTTTAACCCCCACCTTTACCGAATATTTAAGTAACATTGCTCATGATCCTCCTATTTTATTGTCTTATACTGAATGCTCTTAGCAATTCCAATATTCTTTACTGAGGAACAATATGTAATATAGAGTTTAAAAACGATATCCTAGATTCACCTTCAGGATTCCTCAACAGTTGTACTTTTGTTCATTTAGTAATTCAAGTATAATATATTTGGGAGAGGATATTAGGTAGTGTCCTGAAGTCAGTAAAAATGCTAAATTTTGAATTTGAAATTTACCTTGCAAAAATTTAGTATAGGAACTTTAGAAAACTATAATTGTAGATGAATTCTACAATGTATATGGATATAGCCAACCTCTTTATATACAGGCCTCTGTGTTGTAACTAGAATATGAATCATCCCTACCTTATTTTTAAAGATCTACATTATATCAATTAGTACAAGAATAAAATTACAGAGATGCCAGAAAAAAATTATTTGTTATCTCACTAACCAAAGTAATTTAATTGTATTTATAAAAATGATGTGTAAATGGTTTACATGCCGTAAGATTAGCCACTTACTAAAGTAATATCTATAGCCAAGATGCTTCTGTAAGTCAGTCTAATATGCAATCACATAACCATTCACCTGGTGTTTAGCTCTTGATGTTTAATGTTATGTACATTGAACTCATGATTAGTTCCCCTCCTTGTGCACTAATGGAGATTTCAAATTACACGTTTCTTATCTCAATTGCTCCCTGCCCATTCCTTTCTGTCTCTGGAAGGATTATGTTTCACATACTGGGCAGTAGAACAGTCAGTACATAACCAGTGTAGTATCTACACTAGAGTACACCTCGTAATAGAAAGGTGTGCAGACAACTGTTAAATTCCACTCATGGGGCCATATTTATCATTACTCTGACAGCTCACTCCACATTCACATATGGCTAAAGTCAGTTTTAGCCAAGTCAGATTTATGATCGGCCCTTTAAGGCTGTAATAAATTTGGTTTGACGGTAGCAGTTTATCCGTCAGTAAGCAGCTTTACGAAAAAGTCGCACATCTGTGCGAAAAAGTCGCATGCTCTATTAAAAAGTCTCAAAAGATAAGCATGGTCCTCACTGGAGTGAAATTGCAAATTTTTTGTGACTTTTTTGTGACTTTTTAAATAGTCGCAATAGTAAATCTGTCTAGAGATTCATTTACATAAGAAAACACGCCCACTTTCAGAAAACTGGCGAGCATAGTTTAGAGCAGATAAAAAGTCACAAATTTCTGCTCAGTTTTAGCGATTGCGCAAAAATTTGCGACTTTTTCACTCCATTATTCTGACTTGAGCTAATGATAAATCTGGCCCATGGTGTCTAAATTTTTATCAGTTTAGGTGTGTTTGATGTCAGTTTTTAGATTGGAGTTGATGTTCGCACCAATAATGATGCACAACAATAATAAATTTGGTGTGAGTGCGAAGGGGTTGAGCTTATTTCAGGAAAAGTATGCAATGGGGATGTCTGACGTGAAGTTGCAACTCATTTGTGATGTTTTTAAAAAAAAAGAAAAAAATCACAGTTCATAATTGTGTCACAAAAGATATCTACTTTTTTCACTCTAATATTCACTTGAATTCTGTAGGTGGAGCTAGAAGGAGCAATGCTCAAAAAGACACAAAATCTTGGCGCAAGTGACCCAAAAAGTAGCAAAACCCCTACTTGGGACTTTTTGAAGCCAAGATTCTGGCTTGCAGAACTTGAAAATTTCCCCCCAATGTCTATAACAGTGGAAATGAATCATGGGAACTGTTGTTGTTTACATTGGTAATTCTATCAACAGCAATCCCTGGGAGCATCAAAACAAAGGAGCTGTACAGAGCTTTGCAAGACAATGAAAATGAGAAATAACTACTTCTGAGCTAAAATGGTCTTTACCAGTAACATACATATAGGTTATTCTCTGTATTTTTTTTAACTCCAGCCTAATTTAGTGATGTAATAATGAAGTTCACTGTCCTTTGACATGCACATTATATGGGAGTTTTTGTGTAAACCATCAACCTTACTAAAGAATATTTTTATAGGTAAGAATAAGTTTGAATTGTACATTTATATTATTATTAAAGTCCTTTATAAAATTTTCAACAACACTAAAGAAAGAAATACCATAGCACAGCCGCACCTCCAAAAATAAAACATGATTTTATTGAAACATATGAGTTAAAAACATGGATGAACAAGGCACACCCCCAAAGATGGGGAGGAATTCAAAGTGCTACAGTGCATGAATGGCCATATGATCACAAAACCACAACAGGAAGACAGTAAAATATCTGCAAAATACTTATCATGGAACACAGTGGTAGCACATGGAATAACAAAAACCCATCAGTGAGGGGAGCCAAGAGATCCTGACGCGTATCGCTAGTGCAAAATACTAGCTTCCTCAGAGGTCCATGTAAGTCCGAATGACTATTGAAGCATTTATAGTTAACATGATTATGTCATAATTTGATAAACCTGTGGTAAAAACAATCAGTGAGCGGTCTCCTACAGAGGAGACAAGGGAGGTGGTGACAAGGTATGTGCATTACCTGGATCCTCCCCGGTGCATGGTCGCGCGCAGCTGCAAATGCCGGAACAAGCCGGCGTGTTGGAAAAGCAAGTGCGCATGCGCAAGATGGCGGCCAAACCGGAAGTCAACGCCGCGATGCGCTCCAAAGACCGGAAGCGCAGCCCGGCATCGACGTCACAGCTGGCCGGCAGCCAGCGCCGTGACACCAAATGGAACGTAGTCAGACAAGGGGCACAGGCAAGCGCAATAGGGTACAGAGGACAATCAATCAACTATATGTACATATTATAAATACATACGTATTATAGGGTCGGGCCGATGAGATGCCTGCATAATATACTTGCATAATGTAACCAATAAGAAATGATACCATGATTGTGCATACAATATAATTATAGCGGAAACCCACTAGAAATAAATAAATCAATAATTACATAGAAAAATAATATACACAACAAATATTAAAGATTACAAAATCACCACCTAATTATTCAATCATAATCTAAACGAACCCTTCAAACCATAATTGATGCCAAAAAAATCACATGAATTAATAAGTGGTCACAAACATTTTATATTATAGTGCAATAAGTACATTAAAAAAGAAGCAAGCTAATAAAGGCATAATGCCCTGCAGGCACCATTCCTCATTGGCTCCAATAGCAAGATTGTAAAAACAAAGTGCGTCCTGTACACCCAGCACCTGTTTCCCCAAATATATATTTGTTTTACACATAAATTGATTTAATAATCCAAAGAACAATGTCAATATTATCAAGATGAAAAAGAACCAAGTAGTGACAGACCATGCACCGGGGAAAAAGGGGCCGACCAAGCAAGCGCAAAAATAGGGAGAGCATTACAGATTACTGCATACTGAATACATATAAAAATTTAAATAAATAATTAATAAACATGAAATACATATAAACAATAGAGGAGGCAGTTAATGGACAGAGGTACATCATATTGTAATACTATGGGGGAATCCAAACAATGTCCGATGGTGTCCGAAGTACAAAAAGATCAATATAAAAAAAAAAATTATATATATAAGTGTTTTATATATAATATAAATTATATTAGATAAAAGAGACGACCCCCCTTTAAAACATTATATTGATGACTATCTTAGTAAAATAGATACCCCTAAAATATCTCAAGAACAAGCGGAAGATTTGATTGCCCCATTCACTAATGAGGAAGTTTCCAAAACAATTGATTCAATGGCCAATGGCAAAACTCCAGGCCCAGACGGTTTTGCTATCTGCTATTACAAAAAATTTAAAGACATCCTAGCTCCTCATCTAGCTAATTACTTTAATAAGATCTCAAATAATAATCCCCTTAGGACAGAATCTATGCTAGCCCATATATCCGTGATCCCCAAAGAAGGGAAAGATAATACTTCATGTGGGAACTATAGGCCTATATCGTTGCTTAATAATGATATTAAAATATATGCAAAACTATTGGCATCTAGATTGAAAAAATTAATGAACTTTCTGGTAAAAGAGGACCAGGTTGGATTTGTCCCGGGGAGGGAAGCTAAAGATAATACTATAAAAGTATTACAGGTTATACAAGCGGCGAAGCTGAAGAACATCCCCATGTTATTGGTGGCCTCGGACGCAGAGAAGGCCTTTGATAGGCTAAATTGGGTTTTCCTGCGTTCGGTCTTAAATAAATTTGCCTTCCCTGCAATCTTTATAGAAAAAATTATGGCACTATACACTACCCCCTCTGCACAAGTTCGAGCGAATGGTACTCTTTCAGAATCATTTAATATATATAATGGGACAAGACAGGGTTGCCCCCTATGCCCCCTTCTTTTTATTTTGTCTCTTGAACCCTTTCTATCTAGGATCAGAGATAATCAGAATATTAAGGGACTGTCAACCAAATCAGGTAATCATAAAATAGCTGCTTTTGCAGATGATACCCTCTTCGTCTTAACAGACCCCCTGAATTCTCTTCCGGAGCTTATCAAAGAGTTTGAGGCCTTTAACAAAGCCTCAGATTTTAAAATAAACTTAAACAAATCAGAAATATTTAATGTCTCACTAGATAGCAGTACCTGGGACAGGATAAAAAGTCTAAGTTATCTTAAACCGGCCCCTCAATCCTTTAAATACCTGGGAGTAAATATATGTTTAGACCAATCAGACTTATATAAATTTAACCACGTACCCCTTCTTAAAAATATTGAAAAACAACTGAAGGACTGGGAAGCGTTATTCCTCTTATGGTTTGGGAAAGTCAACATTATAAAAATGATGATCTTGCCTAAAATCTTGTATTTATTCCAGACTCTTCCAATTGAGGTTCCTAAAGAATTTTTTAAAAGATTAAGCGTCTCCTTTTGAAGTTTGTGTGGCAAAACAAACACAATAGGTTATCATATTACACTATGACAAAAAGTAAAAAGGAAGCAGGTGTTGGACTTCCAGACATAGAAGGATACTATAAGGCTACCCTGATAACAAGATTACTGGAGTGGGGTGTTTCCCCAGCCAAAAAACTGTGGGTTGATATAGAAACTGATTGTTCGGAGATTAGCCTATTCTCTATGTTATGGAAGACAACTAACTACACTCAAAACCTGAGAAGGATCAAAAATCCATTAACAAAATTTTCCCTCAAAAGATGGGATGCAATCAACAAAACCCTGAACTTTCTCTCTAACAAAAGCCTAGATACACCACTCATAAGTCTCGTCCCCAATACCTGGCATGTATGGCACAAAATATTCAAAAGTAACAAACTATTAGGAGAGACTCCTATTAAAAACTTTTATGAAAATGGGAAAACCTTGCCCTTAAACAAATTAAAACTCATCTATAGTCAGATTAGCATCCCTACTGCTAAATACCAAAAAATTTCGGATCTTCTAAATAAGATTCACCCTGATCATGTTGCCCCAGCTAAAGAGACTGTGGTCTCATCTCTCCTCCGCAGTCGCTCTTCCAGGGATCATCTGATATCTAAATGTTATAAACTAATAACTGATTCGATTAAACCTTTAACTTACTTGGAGAACTGGAGCAAGGACCTGAACTCTCCATTTAACGCGACACAAACAAGCCACATACTGAAGAATGCTCACTCAATCTCAAGATGCTATTTGTATCAAGAGATGCAATACAAATTAACGTCACAGTGGTATAAAACACCGGCCTTGTTACATAGAATAAATCCTGAGATTTCGGATTGCTGTTGGAGATGTGGAGGAGAGATAGGGACATACGCTCATATTTGGTACAAATGTCCTTTAATTGTTCCATTTTGGGAAAAGATAAATAAAATTGTTAATGAGGTTTTCAAAACTAAAACGACCTTCTCTACATCTGATTCTGTTTAATTGGTTTGATGTATGTCATGCTGGTATTAAGTCAGAGTTATGTATGCTTTTCCTCAATGCGGCCAAGATATTAATACCAAGGAAGTGGCTGCAGAAAGAACCCCCAACGCTAAAGGAATGGTTTCTGGAGGTCAAGAAATCACAGAGCTTTGAGAAAATGAGGTGGACTTTAGCTCATAACAGGCAAAGATTTGAGGACATTTTGGAAAAATTGACTGAATATCTGACACCAGAAAGAACAAGTTTGATGTTAAATGATTGTGTTTAATTGATTATCTGTCAAAGTTGAGTTAATGTACCAAGAGGTCTATACATAGACCATTTTCCAAAAGTTTCACTAAAATGTTATCTTGACTGGTAACCTGTATTTTTCCTTTTCCTGTTTTTTCCTTTCCCCCTCCCTTCCTCCTCCCCTACTCTTTCCATGTTTGTCATATTTTATTTGTTCTTGTATCAATGACTTTATTTCTTTTGATATGGATATATGCATATTATTTTTCAAAAATGTAAAGAAATGTTTTCATTTATTCATTTGGAGTGATGTAACTCCACAGTATATATTTTTGAAATACCTTTAAAATAAAAAAGTTTACATATATATATATATATAAGTGTGAGGGGTGTCCCAGCGAGGCACATAACAAACAAGTTGAGTATGTCTCACTGGTCACCAATGATGAAAGTGCTATGTGCTTCATAAATGTGCCCCTGTAAGTGTGAGGGATGGACAGAAGTAACGCTGTCCCATATACCCCAACAACCACAAAGAAAAAACATGAAAAAGTGAAGAGGAGCAGGCGAGCAGGATCAAAGGTCCTCTGTTCCCGCATTCCAGTGTCATCCAACCTCCTAGAACCTAAAAAATAAAGTGAAATAAAGTAAAATAAACAAAGTGAAGGTGAAGCTAGACCAAGTAAAATGGACTAACTAAGTGATACATAGGTCTGTACAAAATAAGACAGAACTTATGTATAATAACCAGTGAAAGTTAGCTCCTCATTTAGGCCACCTTGATTCTGAACGGAGCAGACTCCTGGAAATGTGTGTCCCCCTAATGTTACCTCGAACAATGTCCAACCCTACCACCCATAGATCGTCATACCTACCATCATGGTTATCCAGGAAATGGGTTGCCACTGATGTTAGGGTTTTTTCCCCCTTACTTCTGTCCCGAACTGCCAACCGAATATTCAAAGTATGCTGCTGTACTCTCTTCCTAAGCTCCTGAATGGTCTGGCCCACGTAGATCCTATCACAGGGGCAAAGAAGGGCATAAACTACATTTTTGGAGTGGCAGTTAACGTAATGTTTAAGATTCACCCTGTTGTCTTCTCCATAAATGGAGCTGTCAGAATTCAGCATAAATTGACAAACATTACAGTCCCCACAAGGATATGTACCTTTCGTTGTGCCTCCTCTACCCGTAGAACCTACCGGGCGTTGGAAGTGGCTACGGACAAGGGTATCTTTAAGGTTCGGAGCCCTCCTTGCTATAATCCTTGGTCTATCGTCAACATGCGATGCTAATTTACCGTCTGCTCGGAGTAAAAACCAATGCGTATTGAGGATTTTGTACAAGTCGGACCACTGGTTGTTGTATCTAGTGATAACGCGTACCTTGTTATCCCGTGATCTAATCTTGGGAACAAATAAATCCTCACGTTTGGATTCCTTGGCCCTTTCAAATGCCTGGGATACAACCTTTTTTGGGTAACCCCTCTCGTGTAGCCTTGATGATAAATCCTGTTCGGCCTCCTTAAAATCACTGAATTCACTGCAATTACGTCGTAAGCGTAAAAACTGACCCCTTGGTATACCCTTCTTTAGATGTGCCGGGTGAAAGCTCGCAAAATGTAGTAAATTGTTAGTTGCAGTACTTTTTCGAAACAAGGACGTCACAATTCTTGAATCCTGCAACTTTATTCGAAGATCCAGAAAGTCAACATCAGACTCAGAAATTTTATGGGTCAAGAATATGTTAAGCGGGTTCTCGTTAAGGCAGCCAATGAACCGTTCACAGTCCTGTCTGGATCCCTGCCAGAAAAAGATAATGTCATCAATGAAGCGATACCAGCCCACCACATGATCCCTAAACTGATCCAATGGGTACACTCGTGTGGCCTCCCACCAACCTAGAAAAAGGTTGGCATAGGAAGGCGCACACCGTGCACCCATGGCCGTACCGGAGATCTGCCTATAAAAGGTACGGTCAAAGACAAAATAGTTGTGTGTGAGCACAAATTCTAATAAGCTCACCAGGAACATGTGGTGGGCTGGATCGCCCGTGCTGGAGCCAGACAGGAAGAACTTGACAGCAGTAAGCCCATCACTGTGGGCAATGTTAGAGTACAGTGACTCAACGTCACATGTAACCATCAAGGTACCAGACGGCAGAACAACATCCCTCAGTTCTTGTATCAGGTGCATGGAGTCCCGAATATATGATTTAAGGCCCAACACGAAAGACTGTAAAAAGAAATCCAAATAAATACATGCCTGTTCGCATAGGCCCCCAATGCCTGCCACAATAGGGCGGCCAGGCGGGTTCTCTAGATGTTTATGCACCTTGGGCAACATATAAAATGTAGGTGTAATCGGACAGCTTACCTCCAAAAACTGGAGTTCCCGCTTGGTGATGATCCTAATCTCAAACGCTCTCTTCAGGAGTTGCTCTAATTTTTCTTAAATGTTATGGTCGGATCCGCTGGGATAGGGGTGTAAAAGACTTTATTACCCAGTTGGCGTTTGGCTTCATTCATATACATCCCCATATCCCACAGAACGACATTCCCACCTTTATCAGCTTCCTTTATGACAAAGGATTTATTCTGTTGGAATGTTTATAAAATTTTCAGTAGATATTTCATCAAAAACGGAATGGATACGGAAGACATACGGATGCATTCCGTATGCATTTCGTTAATTTTGTGGAACCATTGACTTGAAAGTGGCCACGGAACGTGATTTGCGGGCAATAATAGGGCATGTTCTATCTTTGAACGTAACGGAAATATACGGAAACGGAACGCATATGGAGTACCTTCCATTGTTTTTGCGGACCCATTGAAGTGAATGGTTCTGCATATGGACCACAAACGGAACCCGTAGAAATGGAACGGAAACGGGAAAAAAAAACGTTTGTGTGCAAGTGGCCTTACTCATGTAAACAGGCATAATTACTGCTTGAAAAATCACATATTATTATTATTGCTTTCAATTACGATTAGGCTCCATTCAGACGTACGTAGAATGTGTCCGCACCCATTCTGCAATTATCCGGAATGGGTGCGGACCCATTCATTCTCTATGGGGCAGGAATGGATGCAGACAAGAATAGGCAGTTCTATGGGGGTGCCGGCCAGGTGTATTGCTGATTCGCAATACACTACGGACGTGTGATTGGACCCTTACTTGCATTTTTTCTGTGGTTTTCCCTGAACTGCACTTTTGCTATCTGTATGTACTTTTTTGGCTGCATGTTTCAGGTTCCTTAAGCTGTAATGACATAAAATAAATAAACATATGATGCAAATCATATGTGAACATACCCTAATAATGTCTCAAAGGGAATGTGTCATCTATATTTTTTACATATTAAAACCAGATAATGAAACATATTTTCTGTTGCTAATCTTTGTTTGTTTTTTTGTGTTTTTTTTAGAGAGCACATTTAAAAAAAATTCTATACATGATTATGGGCTCAAACATTTTACCTGACAACATTTAAATATACAAACGCAAAATACAAATGTGATAGCACTCTGCAACCAGCATTCTGCCCTGACTCTATGCTGGATGAGGCATTGGTGTACATATTGGCCAAAGCATAATAAGCCACTCACCACGTCAAGGTCGCCTCTATGGAGTGGTCCCTAACACTAGTTCCTACCTGTTTATGGGCCATGATAGCCACACAAAGTCCAGGGAATGCAGGTTAGCATGCACGCCAAGCACACTCTGCTTTTAACCCCGTCCGGAGCCATTACAGCTTTCATCGGATCCAGGGATGCAAGTACCAACATGCATGCTGAGCCCACCATATACTTCTCCTGGAGCCAAATGGCTACTGGTAGGTTCTATATAAGCAAACTCAGTTTTATACTGACTTTAAAACCAGCCTCCAGGACAGATTGACTGGTCAGGTGTGCATGACTGCACGGAGATCGCCACGCCTCCAATATATACTACAAAGAAAAAATGTGGGTGATTGAGTCAGCACAACCCTGTATGTGGTGCACATCACTATGGCGAAATACATATACAAACGCAAAATACAAATGTGATAGCACTCTGCAACCAGCATTCTGCCCTGACTCTATGCTGGATGAGGCATTGGTGTACATTTTGGCCAAAGCGTAATAAGCCACTCACCAGTCAATCTGTCCTGGAGGCTGGTTTTAAAGTCAGTATAAAACTGAGTTTGCTTATATAGAACCTACCAGTAGCCATTTGGCTCCAGGAGAAGTATATTGTGGGCTCAGCATGCATGTTGGTACTTGCATCCCTGGATCCGATGAAAGCTGTAATGGCACCGGACGGGGTTAAAAGCAGAGTGTGCTTGGCGTGCATGCTAACCTGCATTCGCTGGACTTTGTGTGGCTATCATGGCCCATAAACAGGTAGGAACTAGTGTTAGGGACCACTCCATAGAGGCGACCTTGACGTGGTGAGTGGCTTATTACGCTTTGACCAAAATGTACACCAATGCCTCATCCAGCATAGAGTCAGGGCAGAATGCTGGTTGCAGAGTGCTATCACATTTGTATTTTGCGTTTGTATATGTATTTCGCCATAGTGATGTGCACCACATACAGGGTTGTGCTGACTCAATCACCCAAACATTTAAATATATGCTTTATTGTAGCCACATGGACCATAGATCACAGGAGGCAGCAGATGTGCATTGATGTCTATTGGGGAGTTTTCTAGAGAAGCTCAGTGACATGCTCAAAAGTCATTATGCATCACCTTTTGTACATGGTGAATGCTGTTATCTATACATTTTAATCCCGTTTGTTATGATATTGAGATGGCTGCTGAAAAGTGATCTCCACATATTCTTTAATGTACTTTTACCCCTTTACCCCTACTCCTCATGAATTCATTTTGGAACAACTGCCACTTCAAGAACATGTTGATGTAGTTTTAAATAAAAAAAATGCGCCAAAATAGTTGCAAAATCACAGTTAAAACCCCATACTGTATAAAAAGCAAATTTCATACATTTTCATTCAATAGCATAGTATAGAATAGTAAGGTTAAAAGAGTTTTCTGGGGGAATAATTTCATTTGAGAATGGTGTCAAAGGAAGTTAAGAAAATAAATGACCATTACTGACCTTACTAATCACCCAAAGCTGCTGTTTTGATGCTTTGTAGATCTTTGCTCCTCTCTTCTTACTGGTCTCAGATCAACACCCTGGAAGTGCCTTGGACTGCTTGTTCAGCCAATCATTGGCCGCAGTGGTGACTCATCTACAACAAAGATTGGCTGAGCTGGAAGTCCAAGGTGTTTCCTTCATCTCCAGTCAAAAAACAGTAAGTGGAGAGGAGCAGGGACCAGAGCAGTGGCAAATCAGCAGAGATGGGGAATCAGTGAGGTGAAGAATTCTCTTTTTTTTTCTTTCTTTTTTTTTGCCCACTCAGATACAATGTTAAAAAAAATGACTCGAAAAATCCTGTAAAACAACGAAAAAGCTAAAGAATAATCATTGAGAAACTTTTTTAAGTTCTTCCCCAAACCCATAGATTCACCACAGAAATTAGCAAAATTATTTTATAAGGTCATATACAAAAATCAAAACAATCTCATGTTACACCCATACAAGCAATCAAGCAGCTAATCATTTTATATAAACTGGTAGGATAATTATGTGCAAAATTTAATTCCCATTTTAAATTACTAAGTTAATTAAAACATGCCCCATATAAAGAACCTGTTAAAATTTGGATAATAACTGTGAATTAATTTCTAGAATATTCTCATTTACAAGGAAGTTTTCACTTTGAATGCTGACTCAAAATCAATGAGTTTGGAATCATTTGGGTGTTACAGTGCCAGTCAAAGGGGAAAGCTAAAAATTAGTAGGAATATGCAGAATTAATCTGAAAATAGATATTTAATCAAGAATATGTTTTTATTAAAATTCCTTTAATCTGGCTGAAAATACTAAAACAAAATGGCGAAACCTCTTTTTCTAGCATCTTTTAAGTGCCACCTTGTAACAGTGATCACAAGTCACATGTAGGTATCACTATAGAAACAGCCTGGACCTGACAAAGAAAAATTCTCTTTAGGGCATACTTTGATGTTCTGATAGATATGTGTGTATATTTCTATGCACAAGCACAATATGCTGGCATTCAGAAATACTGCATGCCTGAGTATTGTGAATAGTTAAAAATTACATATAAAGTCCTGCTAATAAAAAGTAAAAAAACAAAAACAAATCCCTAAAGCTAAGCATGAAGTTTTGCAAAACAAAATGCAGACAACAGAAGTCTTCTACATATTTAACTCTTTCTACCCCGGAGTTTTTTTTTACTTTGCGTTTTCGTATTTTGCTCCCTGCCTTCCCAGAGCTATAACTTTTTTTATTTCACATACTTCTATGAGGGCTTATTCTTTGCAGCACAAGTTGTACTTTCCAATGACACCATTTAATGTTGCATAGAATGTAGTGGAACTGGAAAAAAAAACTAAAGCAACTTTGCCACAGTCTTACAGGTGATTTTTTTTACGGCGTTCATTATGCGGTAAAACTGACTTGTGATCTTCATTCTCCAGGTCAGTACGAATCCGGCGATATCACATATGTAGAATTTTCCTTGCGTTTTGATGCTGTCATATTCGGACTAGGGTTGAGCGAACCCGAACTGTAAAGTTCGGGTTCATACTGAACTTTAGGATTTTTTAACCCTGAACATTTCAGTAAATGTTCAGGTTCGGTGTTCGGCGGTTTAATGGCGCTTTTTGAAAGGCTGCAGAGCAGCCAATCAACAAGCGTTTAACTTGTGTGCCCTTAGAAGCCATCAAAGCCATGCCTGCTAATGGCATGGCTGTGATTGGCCAGTGCAGCATGTGACCCAGCCTCTATATAAGCTGGAGTCACGTAGCGCCGCACATCACTCAGCTCTTACTAGTGTAGGGATAAGATGCTGCTGCTGTGAGGGAGAGAATAGGAAAGAATCTATCTGATATCAGAACTTGTTGTTAACTTGGTGATCTACAGCGATTTTTTTTTGTGGGTGCAGTGCAACTTTTTTGTACCATGCCCTGAGCCCAGTGACACAGAAAAATGAGTTTTATCCGTCTGTTAGTTAGGTGGGCGTTAGCGGCCATTTTGTGCAAGTTCAGTGCACCACCACTGCATATGTGCCAGGGACAATAATTTAATCCTGTTCTTTTAGTTCAGTGGGCAACATATACCCATATGTGCCAGGGGAAGGGAAAATAATATAGGTAATCTGTCTGTGAGTTCAGGGACCCAGGCGGTTACATATTCCCATTTTTCTCTGTAAAGTACAATCCAAGTAAATCCATCTGTTAGATTCTGTGGGGACAAACGATTATTATTTTTGCTAAAAAGTACATTTGCGCCCTGCACTGCATTTGTGATAGTGAAAGAAAATCAGTTAAATCCATCTGTTTTATTGTGGGTGAAAAAAAATCATATATTTTTTTCCATAAAGTACCTTTGTGGCCTGGGCTGCATTTCTAACAGTCCAATAGAAGCGTTAAATACTGCTGTTATATTGTGGTTTTAAAAAAAACACCCATTTTGTGCCAGATACTACATTTGTGGCCTTTGCTGAATTTCTGACAGTCCAATACTAGCGTTAAATACTGCTGTTAAATCTGTTTTAGAAAAAAAACACCCATTTTGTGCTAGATACTACTTTTGCAGCCTTTGCTGCATTTCCGATAGTCCAATACAAGCATTAAATACTGCTGTTATATTGTGGTTTTAAAAAAACACCCATTTTGTGCTAGATATTACATTTGCGGCCTTTGCTGCATTTCCGACAGTCCAATACTAGCATTAAATACTGCTGTTATATTGTGGTTTTAAAAAAACACTCATTTTGTGCTAGATACTACATTTGCGGCTTTTGCTGCATTTCTGACAGTCCAATACAAGCGTTAAATAGGGCTGTTATATTCTGGTTTTAAAAAAACACCCATTTTGTGCTAGATACTACATTTGCGGCCTTTGCTGCATTTCTGACAGTCCAATACAACCAGTCAATACTGCTGTTACATTGTTGGTTGACAAATTAACATTTTTTGTGACCGTGAAGTAATTGTATAAAATTCTCCTGTCACACTGTTGTGTGACCTCAAGAAATTTTTCCTCTTTATCCCACCGGCACTGCCTTACTGTCAGTAATCCTAATTGTTGACTATTGGCAGTTATATTGTCGCCTGACATAAACCATCTGTTAGTTTGGTGGGTGAACGCAAAGAATGAGGAGAGCGTCAAATAAAGGACGTGGCCCTGGTCGTGGTGCTGCTGGTGGAGCTCCTGTTGAAGGAATGGAGAGGACGTGGTCGATTTGTGCCAGCTACACGCACAAGTAAAACCCCTTCCTCAGGTACGAGTAGGCGACAGAACCTGCAGCGGTATTTGTTCGGGCCTAATGCGGCTCTACGAATGGTGAGGCCAGAACAAGTTCAGGCGATAGTAGATTAGGTGGGTGACAGTGCCTCCAGTTCCTTCACATTATCTCCCACCCCGTCCCTTGCTGAAAGATCAGAGTTGGCACCTGCAGTCCATGGCCATCAGTCTTTTGCCTAACCCCCTTGCAAATCAGCCAAGCAGTCTGAGCCCCAAGTCATGCAGCAGTCTCTTTTGCTTTTTGATGACTCTGCTAGCAGGGTTTCCCAGGGCCATCCACATAGCTCTGCCCCAGAAGTGGAAGAGATTGAGTGCACCTATGCCCACCCACTTATGTTTCAGGATTAGGACATGGGAGGACCACCGCAGCAAGTCTCTAATGATGACGAAACACAGGTGCCAACTGCTGTGGCTTTCTGCAGTGTGCAGACCGACAAGGAGGGTAGGGGTGAAGACTGGGGGGAAGATGATGTGGAGGACGATGAGGTCCTTGACCCCACATGGAATCAAGGTCATGCGAGTGACCTGTCTAGTTTGGAGGAAGAGGTGGTGGTCGCAGAGAGCCAGCAGCACAGCAAAAGAGGGAGCAGGGTGCAAAAGCCTAGCGGCCGTGCCCTAGATAGTACGCCTGCTATTGCCCACCGCACCAAGGGACCGAGCACACCAAAGCCAGCTCCAAGGAGTTTCCTGGCGTGGCATTTTTTCAGACAATGTTCTGACGACAAGACACGAGTGGTTTGCACGCTGTGCAATCAGAGCCTGAAGCGAGGCATAAACGTTCTAAACCTGAGCACAACCTGCATGACCAAGCATCTATGTGCAAAGCACGAGCTGCAGTGGAGTAGACACCTCAAAAACAAAGAAACGTCTCTGGCTTCTCCTGCTTCCTCTTCTGCTGCAGTCTCGGCCTCTTCATCCCCCTCTGGAGTGACAGTGGCACCTGCCACCCCGCAAACAGAGGATGTGCCAGCAACGCCACCACCTAGGTCACTAAGCATCTCCACAATGTCCTATTTAAGCGTTCAGCTCCCAAACACTGGAGCGAAAGAGGAAGTACCCCCCTACCCACCCATCCCTGGCCCTGAATGTCAGCATTTCCAAATTCCTTGCCTTTGAAATGCTGTCATTCCATCTGGTGGAGATGGAGAGTTTTAAAGGCCTTATGGCGGTGGCTGTCCCACAGTACGTCGTTCCCAGCCGCCACTACTTTTCAAGGCGAGCCATCCCTTCCCTGCAAAACCAAGTGAGGGACAAAATCAGGTGTGCACTGCGCAACGCCATCTGTGGCAAGTTCTACCTAACTACGGATACGTAAACCACTAAGCACGGTCAGGGGCGTTATATCTCCCTAACAGCACACTGGGTAAATGCAGAGGCGGCTTGGCCTGAGGCGGATTGCAGTTTGGCGCATGTCCTTCCGCCACCAATGATTGCAGGGCGCTTCAGTTTGCCTCCTGTTGCTTCCTCCTCCTACTCCACTTCCTCATCCTCTACTGCCTCGTCATCCGGTCAGCGTAAAACCTTCACCACCAACATCAGCACAGCCAGGGGTAAATGACAGCAGGTAGTTTTAAAACTTATCTCATTGGGGACAAACCCGACACCGCGCAGGTGCTGTGGACGGGCATGGAACAACAGACCGATGAGGGGTTGTTGCCAGTGAGCCTCAAGCCCGGAATAGTGGTGTACGATAATGGGCGAAATCTCGTAGCAGCTCTGGGCCTAGCCGGTTTGACGCACATCCCTTGCCTGGCGCATGTGCTGAATTTGGTGGTGCATAAATTCCTGAAAAATTACCCCAATATGTCAGAGCTGCTGCAGAAAGTGCGGGCCATCTGTGCGCGCTTTCGGCGTTCTCACCCTGCTGCTGCTCGCCTGTCAGCGCTGCAGTGTAACTTCGGCCTTCCCGCTCACCGCCTCATATGCAATGTGCCCACAAGGTGTAACTCCACCTTGCACATGATGGCCAGACTGTGCAAGCAGCAGCAGGCGATAATAGAGTTTCAGCTGCAGCACGCACGGGTGAGTCGCTCTGCGGAACAGCACCACTTCACCACCAATGACTGGGCCTCCATGCGAGACCTGTGTTCCTTGTTGCGCTGTTTCGAGTACTGCACCAACATGGCCAGTGCCGATAACGCCGTTCTCAGCGTTACTATCCCACTTCTATGCCTCCTTAAAAAAACGCTGCTGGCGATGATGGAAGAGGATGTGGCACAGGAGGAGGAGGAAGAGGGATCATTTTATATGGTTTCCGGCCGGTCATTCACAAGTGGCTCCGAGGGTGGGTTCCTGCACCCACAAACGCCAGGTACACTATAGTCCAGCCAGGGCACAGTTCTGGAGGATGACGAGGTGGAGGATGAGGAGGAGGAGATGGAGGAGGAGGAACCATGTTCACAGCAGGGTGGCACCCAGACCAGCTCATGGTCATCACTGGTGCGTGGCTGGGGGGGATACAGAGGACACAGACGATACACCTCCCACAGAAGACAGCTTTTCGTTGCCTCTGGGTAGCCTGGCACTCACGATTACATGCTGCAGTGTCTCTGCAACGACCGCCGAGTTGCCCACATTCTAACTTGTGCTGATTACTGGGTGGCAACGCTGCTGGATCCCGGTTACAAGGACAACGTACCATCCTTAATTCCCTCCCTAGGGCATGAGCGTAAGATGCGCGAGTACAAGCACACGCTGGTAGACGAGCTGCTGGTGGCATTCCCGCCTGACAGCGGGGGCACAGTGGAAGCACAAGGCGAAGGCAGAGGACGAGGAAGAGGTCGCCAATAGTGTTGAAATTCGAATTGCGAATTTTAATCCCGAATATCGGCACTTCGAGAATTCGCGAATATTTTGAATATCGCAAAATATATTCGTAATCGCGAATATTAGATAAAAAAAAAAATACCAGTTCATGCGAATTTTTTAGGCGAATTTTATGCGAATTTTCGCAATCAAGAAAATAATGCCTGGAGATCATGAATTCGTTTATTCTCGAATATATGGCGAATATTCGCCCAAATATTTGCGAAATATCACAAATTCGAATACTGCCTCTGCCGCTCATCACTAGTCGCCAACGCAGCTGGGGCACTGCCAGCACCTCAGAAGGCAGGGTTAGCATGGCTGAAATGTGGAAAAGCTTTGTCAGCACGCCACAACAACCAGCACCACCAGCTGATATGGAACGTCTTAGCAGGAGGCAGCATTTCACCAACATGGTGGAGCAGTATGTGTGCACACGCCTACACGTACTGAATGACGGGTCTGCCCCCTTCAACTTCTGGGTCTCCAAATTTGGCACATGGCCTGAGCTTGCTCTTTACACCTTGGAGGTGCTGGCCTGCCCTGCAGCCAGTGTATTATCTGAACGTGGGAAAAAATGCCCCACCTGTGCTCCTATAGTTTGACCGGACAGATCTACCTGGATGGGGAGATCCCGCTGCTTACTGTCTGGTGAGGAGCTATTGTTCTCCTCAGAATAATGTAAGGAGAGAGGGGTATGTCACCCGTAGGTGATGCAGGACAGATAGCGCTGGAGTGTGCGGTCAAGACAGCTATTCCCGTGAGTGATAATGTCGGTGCTGGCCTGATGTGGTGCTGAAAATGTCAGCGTTGGCCTGTTGCAAATATTTGTATCAATATAATAGTGTATGTTATTTATACTTTGAGCCGAAAACAAAACCTAACTGAAAATTAGCATGAGTAATAATGGCAGTATCGCTACCTTATGATTCATCCGATGTTAGTCCTTTAATTGGTGGTTCGATGTGGTGATCGATATAAATTGATCGCTGAAAGCTTCTTCTAGTGGTCCTGTTTCTTTAAGTCGCGGCGTCCTCCTGGCTCACCTCCTAGCAGCAGCGCAGCCCCGGCCGGAAGCACGCGCAGCGCGAGGGAGCTTGTTCGTCTGTTGCCCGGGAAACCGTTGGTGGTGACGTCACCGCTTTGGGTACAGGAGCCTCCGTAGGACAAAAAACTACCTAGACTTAAAGAAACAGGACCACTAGAAGAAGCTTTCAGCGATCAATTTATATCGATCACCACATCGAACCACCAATTAAAGGACTAACATCAGATGAATCATAAGGTAGCGATACTGCCATTATTACTCATGATAATTTTCAGTTCAGTTTTGTTTTGTTTTCTGCTCAAAGTATAAATAACATACACTATTATATTGACACAAATATTTGCAACAGGCCAACGCTGACATTTTCAGCACCACATCAGGCCAGCACCGACATTATTACTCACGGGAATAGCTGTCTTGGCCGCACACTCCAGCGCTATCTGTCCTGCATCACCTACGGGTGACATACCCCTCTCTCCTATTATCTGAACGTGTGTTTAGCACGGCAGCGGGTGTCATCACAGACAAGCGCAGCCGCCTGTCCACAGCCAATGTGGACAAGCTCAGGTTCATTAAAATGAACCAGGCATTGATCCCACAGGACTTGTCTGTACCTTGTGCAGAATAGACATGTATACCGCCCTTAACCAGCCATTGATATACTGCAGCGCAATTGCTCATTCTTGTATTTTGGATATTTCACACTCTTTTGGAGTGTACCATAATAAAAAACTAAATGTAAAAACCAGTGTTGGCTACCTCATCCTCCTCCACCGCCGCTTCCACCTACACCGCTACGTCCACCGCCTCCTCAAACTCCTACTCCATATGGAACTTCACCTCATAAATAATTATTTTTATTTTATTTGTATGTATTTTATTTTATGTCATTTCACTACTTTGTCAGTTACATTTTCTGTTGAAATTCAGCAATTTTTGGGTGTGAAGTACCACTGCTATGCCTAGTAGACAGGTTAAAAAAAAACAATTGTCAGTTGAATTTTCTGGTGAAATTCTTAGCAGGATGCATCATTTCAACAACATGGTGGAGCAGTATGTGTGCACGCGCCTACACGTACTGAATGATGGGTCTGCCCCCTTCAACTTCTGGGTCTCCAAATTGGGCACATGGCCTCTGCTTGCCCTTTACACCTTGGAGGACACTGGTAAAATGAAGTAAAAAAAATACATTTTTATTTATAAAAAATACCAAATTTACCCAAAATTTGTAAAAAATTGCAAATTTCCAAGTTTCAATTTCTCTAGTTAAATAATACATAGTAATACCTACAAAAATAGTTATTACTTTACATTCCCCATATGTCTACTTCATGTTTGGATCAATTTGGGAATGATATTTTATTTTTTTGGGGGATGTTACAAGGCTTAGAAGTTTAGAAGCAAATCTTGAAATTTTTCAGAAATTTTCAAAAACCCACTTTTTAGGGGCCAGTTCAGGTCTGAAGTCACTTTGTGAGGCTTACATAATAGAAACCACCCAAAAATGACCCCATTCTAGAAACTACACACCTCAAGGTATTCAAAACTGATTTTACAAACGTCGTTAACCCTTTAGGTGTTCCACAAGAGTTAATGGCAAATGGTCATAAAATTTCATAATTTCGATTTTTTGGCAAATTTTCCTTTTTAATCAATTTTTACCAGTAACAAAGCTAGGGTTAACAGCCAAACAAAATGCTATATTTATTGCCCCGATTCTGTAGTTTGTAGAAACACCTCATATGTGGCAGTAAACGACTGTACGGGCACACAGTAGGGCGTAGAGGGAAAGGTGCGCCGTATGGTTTTTGCAAGGCCGATTTTGCTGGACTGTTTTTTTTTACACCATGTCTCATTTGAAGCCCCCCTGATGCACCCCTAGAGTAAAAACTCCATAAAAGTGACCCCATCTAAGAAACTACACCCCTCAAGGTATTCAAAACTGATTTTACAAACTTTGTTAACCCTTTAGGTGTTGCACAAGAGTTATTGGCAAATGGAGATTAAATTTTAAAATTTCACTTTTTTGGCAGATTTTCCATTTTAATAATTTTTTTCCAGTTACAAAGCAAAGGTTAACAGCCAAACAAAACTCAATATTTATGGCTCTGATTCTGTAGTTTACAGAAACACCCCATATGTGGTCGTAAACCGCTGTACGGGCACACAGCAGGGTGCAGAAGGAAAGGAATGCCATACGGTTTTGGAAGGCAGATTTTGCTGGACCGTTTTTTTTGACACCATGTCCCATTTGAAGCCCCCCTGATGCACCCCTAGAGTAGAAACTCCAAAAAAGTGACCCCATTTTAGAAACTACGGGATAGGGTGGCAGTATTGTTGGTACTAGTTTAGGGTACATATGATTTTTGGTTGCTCTATATTACACTTTTTGTGAGGCAAGGTAATAAGAAATAGCTGTTTTGGCAACGTTTTTATCTTTTGTTATTTACAACAGTCATCTGACAGGTTAGATCATGTGATATTTTTATATACCAGGTTGTCACGGATGTGGCGATACCTAATATGTATACTATTTTTTTTTATTTATGTAAGTTTTACACAATGATTTCATTTTTGAAACAAAAAAAATCATGTTTTAGTGTCTCCATAGTCTGAGAGTCATAGTTTTTTCAGTTTTTGGGAAAATATCTTGGGTAGGGTATGATTTTTGCGGGATGAGATGACGGTTTGATTGGCACTATTTTGGGGTGCGTATGCCTTTTAAATCGCTTGCTATTACACTTTTTGTGATGTAAGGTGACAAAAAATTGCTTTTTTTTACACTTTTTTTTTTTTTTTAACGGTATTCACCTGAGCGGCAATACCAAATATGTAAACTTTTTTATGTAAGTTTTACACAATTATTTCATTTTTGAAACAAAAACAAAAAAATCATGTTTTAGTGTCTCCATATTCTGAGAGCCATAGTTTTTTCAGTTTTTGGGCGATTATCTTAGGTAGGGCCTCATTTTTTGTGGGATGAGGTGACGGTTTGATTGGTACTATTTTGGCGTACATACGACTTTTTTATCACTTTTATTACCTTTTTTGGGAAGTAAGGTGGTCAAAATTTCAATTTCATCATAGTTTTTTATTTTTTATTTTTATGGCGTTCACCGTTTGGGTAAAGTAACATGACCGTTTTATAGATCAGGTCGTTATGGACGCGGTGATATCAAAAATGTGTAGGGAATTTTATTTTTTTCATTTTCAATCAGGGATAAATGTGTTTTTCGATTTTTAGTTTTTTTCACTTTTTTTTTCTTTTTTTTGACCCAGACCCACTTGGTTCTTTAAGATCCAGTGGGTCTGATGTCTGTATAATATAATACAGTACAGTACACTATAAAGTGTACTGTACTGTATTTTCACTTTACAAAGTCTGATTAGACTTCTGCCTTTAGCAGAAGTCTAATCAGCACCATGGACAGCCTCTGATCAGTACCATGGACAGATCGGGAGACCTTGGGGCCACTGGATATGCAAAATTGCTACATGATGATATGTTTCCCTCTTTATGCACTGAAGCTGGCACGTTCCCTGAGTTTTTCCAGCAAGATGGTGCACCACCACATTATGGGTGTCAGGTCCGAGCATTCCTAGATGAACAGTTTCCTGGAAAGTGGATTGGTCGTTGTGGGCCAGTTGAATGGCCCCCAAGGTCTCCCAATCTGACCACCTTAGACTTTTATCTTTGGGGTCACCTGAAGGCAATTGTCTATGCTGTGAAGATACGAGATGTGCAGCACCTGAAACTACGGATACTTGAAGCCTGTGCTAGCATTTCTCCTGCGGTGTTGCTATCAGTGTGTGAAGAGTGGGAGAAGAGGGTTGCTTTGACAATCCAACACAATGGGCAGCACATTGAACTCATTTTATAAGTGGTCAGAAACTTGTAAATAACTCATGAAAGAATAAAATTACGTTAAAACCAAGCACACCATTGTTTTTCGTGTGAAATTCCCAATAAGTTTGATGTGTCACATGACCCTCTTCCTATTGAAAAACAAAAGTTGGATTCAAAATGTCCGACTTCAAAATGGCCGCCATAGTCACCAACCATCTTGAAAAGTTTCCCCCCTCACATATACTAATGTGCCACAAACAGGAAGTTAATATCACCAACCATTCCCATTTTATTAAGGTGTATCCATATAAATAGCCCACCCTGTATAATAAGCAATTACAGATACCCCATCTGGAGTATTACAAATTTAGTAAATGTAAATGGTTTTACAATAAGCATACATGTAGGTAAAGTAAAAGGTCAGAAGAGAGTAAAGGGTTATTTCCATAGTAACATAATTAATAAGGCTAAAAAAAAAAGACATCTGTCCATCCAGTTCAGCCTGTTATCCTGCAAGTTAATCCAGAGGAAGTAAAAAAGTCCCCTGTGAGGTAGAAGCCAATTTTCCTCACTTTAGGGTAAAAAAAATTCCTTTCCGACTCCAATCACGCAATCAGAATAACTCCCTGGATCAACAACCCATCTCTATTAACTATAACCTGTAATATTATTACATTCCAGAAATGCATCCAGGCAGAGGTGCACCTAGCCTTTCTGGTACCTGAGGCGAAAACTGAAACAGTGCCCTCCCCCTTCCCTCCCCAATGCCAATTTCTTAACCTAACCCCTTCCCTTCAGCCCATGGCCCTTTGGCTGCCCCCCTCTTGCTCCTAACTGGTGCTGCCTGAGGCGATCACCTCACCAGGCCTGAGGTTATCGCCTCAACAGGCCTCATTGGTGGTACATCCCTGCATTAAGGCCCCTCTTGAACTCTTTTAGTGAATTCACCATCACCACCTCCTTAAGCAGAGAGGATGTCCCCTCATCACAATCACAGTCCTGGGGATAAATAGATGATGGGAGAGATCTCTGTACTGACCCTTGTTATACACTGCTCAAAATAATAAAGGGAACACTTAAACAACACAATGTAACTCCAAGTCAATCACACTTCTGTGAAATCAAACTGTCCACTTAGGAAGCAACACTGAGTGACAATCAATTTCACATGCTGTTGTGCAAATGGGATAGACAACAGGTGGAAATTATAGGCAATTAGCAAGACACCCCCAATAAATGAGTGGTTATGCAGGTGGTAACCACAGACCACTTCTCAGTTCCTATGCTTCCTGGCTGATGTTTTGGTCACTTTTGAATGCTGGCGGTGCTTTCACTCTAGTGGTAGCATGATACGGAGTCTACAACCCGCACAAGTGGCTCAGGTAGTGCAGCTTATCCAGGATGGCACATCAATGCGAACTGTGGCAAGAAGGTTTGCTGTGTCTGTCAGCGTAGTGTCCAGAGCATGGAGGCGCTACCAGGAGACAGGCCAGTACATCAGGAGACGTGGAGGAGGCCGTAGGAGGGCAACAACCCAGCAGCAGGACCGCTACCTCCGCCTTTGTGCAAGGAGGAACAGGAGGAGCACTGCCAGAGCCCTGCAAAATGACCTCCAGCAGGCCACAAATGTGCATGTGTCTGCTCAAACAGTCAGAAACAGACTCCATGAGGGTGATATGAGGGCCCGACGTCCACAGGTGGGGGTTGTGCTTACAGCCCAACACCGTGCAGGACGTTTGGCATTTGCCAGAGAACACCAAGATTGTCAAATTCCCCACTGGCGCCCTGTGCTCTTCACAGATGAAAGCAGGTTCACACTGAGCACGTGACAGATGTGACAGAGTCTTGAGACGCCGTGGAGAACGTTCTGCTGCCTGCAACATCCTCCAGCATGACCGATTTGGCATTGGGTCAGTAATGGTGTGGGGTGGCATTTCTTTGGAGGGCCGCACAGCCCTCCATGTGCTCGCCAGAGGTAGCCTGACTGCCATTAGGTACCGAGATGAGATCCTCAGACCCCTTGTGAGACCATATGCTGGTGAGGTTGGCCCTGGGTTCCTCCTAATGCAAGACAATGCTAGACCTCATGTGGCTGGAGTGTGTCAGCAGTTCCTGCAAGACGAAGGCATTGATGCTATGGACTGGCCCGCCCGTTCCCCAGACCTGAATCCAATTGAGCACATCTGGGACATCATGTCTCGCTCTATCCACCAACGTCACGTTGCACCACAGACTGTCCAGGAGTTGGCAGATGCTTTAGTCCAGGTCTGTGAGGAGATCCCTCAGGAGACCGTCCGCCACCTCATCAGGAGCATGCACAGGCGTTGTAGGGAGGTCAAACAGGCACGTGGAGGCCACACACACTACTGAACCTCATTTTGACTTGTTTTAAGGACATTACATCAAAGTTGGATCAGCCTGTAGTGTGTTTTTCCACTTTAATTTTGAGTGTGACTCCAAATCCAGACCTCCATGGGTTAAAATTTGATTTCCATATTTTTATTTTTGTGTGATTTTGTTGTCAGCACATTCAACTATGTAAAGAACAAAGTATTTCAGAAGAATATTTAATTAATTCAGATCTAGGATGTGTTATTTTTGTGTTCCCTTTATTTTTTTGAGCAGTGTATTTAGACGTCGTTTTTAGTGATGATCGAGCATGCTCAGCTGAACAACTGTTCGGGTCGAGCATCTTGATGCTCGGCACATGGCGGTATTCGGCCAAATACTGCAATGCTCGAGTCTCCGCCCCGTACGTTTCTTGGCTGCTATGCAGCCAATAAACGTGCAGATAAGTACTGCCCTAACTGTAATGCCGTAGCCATGTTGGCTGATGGCATTACAGTGATTGGCTGGCCGTAAAGCGCCATCGGGTTCCACAATCTGTGTCTGCGGGTCACACCACTGCCTCCACTTTCCCTGTGTTACATGCTGGCCAATACCAATTCGAAGGTGCAGCCCCAGATGCCTCCCACCCTGCAGGTGGACCTTCGCAAGCACCATCAGCGACCACATCCACTTCTGTGTCCCAGTGCAGCGTACAAAGGTCCATACCCCAGGCCTTTGAACGCAAGTGCAAATACCAGGGGCGTAGCTAGAAATGACTGGGCCCCATAGCAAAAAAAATGTATGGGCCCCCCTTCCCGGATTTCCCACCCCCACACACGTCTCGGACCTCGCCGCCACATCTGCAGCTCCTCATGCACTTGCGACGGTTACGCGTAGGACTGAGCACAGACAGTTAGTCACTGGCAACACATTTGTGCCAGTGTAGAAAATGTATTGGCCAGGCTTTGTGAGCCGCCGAGGGCAGCAGTGGAATACCAGCTGCAACATGGTTGTTGCCGCTATTCACAAGCGAGGAGTGGACATGGATGTCTGACCTCTTTGAGGTTTTAAGAAACTTTGAGGAATCAACACAGATGGTGATGGGCGATATCGCTATTATCAGCGTAACCATCCCACTTCTATGTCTACTCAAACGCTCGCTGCTCACAATTAAGGACGACGCTTTGCATGTGGAAGAGGTGGAAATGAGGGAAGACCAGAACACCCTCAGTTCGTCTTCTCATCTCAAATTGGATGATTAAGAAGAGGAGGAGGAGCAGGAGACGGTTGCCTCCGCTACAGAGGATAGTACCCATGGAAGTTTAATTCCATCTGTTCAGCGAGGGTGGGCAGAAGAGGAGGAAGAGGATGAGGAGATTGAGAGTGATCCTTATGATGACAACAGTGTAGTCTTGCCTGTTGGTACTTTGGCACACATGGCTGACTTCATGTTAGGCTGCCTTTCCCGCGACAACATTTTAGAAAACACGGATTACTGGTTGTTCCCCCTTCTCGACCCCTGCTACAAAGAGAAATTCTCATCTCTCATTCCTGTTGTGGAGAGGACGAGCAAATCGGTTAAAAACCAGAAGATCCTTGTTGAAAAATTGCTCCAAAAATTTCCATCTGACAACGCTGGCGGCAGAGTCCGTAGTTCCTTGGCCAATCGAGGAGGGGAGACAAGGGGAACACACAGCAGTTCCAACAGAGGCAGGGCAACACTCTCCAAAGCCTGGGCCAGTTTCATGACACATCGCCAGCACCCTCACCCTGATGCGTGGCCTAGTGTCACAAGGAGGGAAAAATTTTGGATGATGGTGAAAGAGTACATAGCAGACCGTGTCAGCGTTCTCAATGATCCCTCAGTGCCTACAACAACTGGGTGTCCAAGCTGGACACGTGGCACGAACTGGCGCTCTACGCCTTGGAGGTGCTGGCCTGTCCTGCCGCCAGCGTTCGGTCTGAGCGGGTATTTAGTGCTGCTGGTGGCATTTTAACAGAAAGTCAACTGAAAATGCTGACAGGTTGACTCTTATAAAAATAAACAAGGCCTGGATTGACCATGACTTCTCGACTCCACCAGAGGAAAGCTGATGAATATAAAGCCCTTTAAATGTGTTGTTTATAATGTAGTGAATACACTGTATTCCCATTTACCCCTTCCACCACAAACAATGGTATATGGTTGAATCTTCCTTTTCTCATCCCCCTTCTCCTCTTCCATCATATCAACATGCTTAGTCGTCGCATATAATGCCCTCACATATATGCCCTTCGCATATAATGTTTTACAGGGTCAGCTCAGCTGCAGGCCCTCATATATAATTTTTAGAGGGTCCACTCAACAGCAGGCCCTCACCTAATATGTTTTACAGGGTCAGCTCACCAGCAGGCCTTCATCTACAATCTTTTACTCGGTCAGCTCACCTGAAGGCCCTCGCATATAATTTTTTAGAGGGTTAGTTCACCAGCAGGCCCTCACCTACAATGTTTTACAGGGTCAGCTCACCAACAGGCCCTCACATATAATGTTTTACAGGGTCAGCTCGCCAGCAGGCCCTCACCTACAGTCTTTTACAGGGTCAGCTCCCCTGCAGGCCCACACATATAATGTTTTAAAGAGTCAGCTCAGCTGCAGGCCCTCGCATATAATTTTTTAGAGGGTCAGCTCACCAACAGGCCCTCACCTACAAGTCCAGTCTCACTATCCAAAAGTCTGGTCAACACAATCCTCACCGCCGGGGGTCGCATAACTAGTTATCACGGAGAAGTCTTGTTCGTTATCGGAATTAACCAGACAAATCACTTCACCAACTAAGAACGTCCATGCACCACCACCCACAGAATCAAGAAAAAGCTATCAATCTGTCAATCCTTTCTGTGTCCGGGCCGGGTGAGGTTTCCCGTGTTGAGTCAAATTAAGCCGCAGGCTCCACTCCCGGTGGTGCCCTTCCTTCAATTCCTTTAAGTTTCAGCTTAGCAAACATACTCCCCCCCGGAACCCAAAGACTTTGGTTTCCTGGAAGCAGCTCGGCGGGTCATGGGAATAACTCTGTCGGATCGCCGGTCATCATCGTTTATGGTCGGAACTTCGATGGTATCTGATCATCTTTGAACCTCCGACTTTCGTTTTTGATTAATGAAAACATTTTTGGCAAATGCTCTCGTTGGTTCGTCTTGTGGCGGTCCAAGAACTTCACCTCTAGCAGCGCAATACGGATGCCCCAGGCCGACCCTCTTAATCATGGCCTTAATTCCAAAAACCAACAAAATAGAACCTGAGTCCTATTCCATTATTCCTAGCTGAAGTATTCAGGTGACCCGGCCTGCTTGGAACACTGTAAATTTTTTCAATGGTCAGCTAAGCAGCAAGCACTTTCCCATATTTTTTTAAATCGTCAGCTCAGCAGCTGGCTCTAAAGCATAATGTTTTAGAGGGCCATCAGCAGGCCCTCGTATATAATTTTTTAGAGGGTCAGATCACCTGCAGGCCCTCGCATATAATGTTTTAGAGGGTCAGCTCACCTGCAGGCCCTCACCTACAATTTTTTAGAGGGTCAGCTCACCAGCAGGCCCTCACCTACAATCTTTTACAGGGTCAGCTCACCAGCAGGTCATCACCTAATTATACCTAATAGGTAATTTGCGCGCATGCTGCCTTGCTTGGAAGTGGTAGCCTATCTGTTTCTCAGGCTCCCTCACCGGAATCAAACCCTGATTCCCCGTTACTCCTGGTCACCGTGGTTTGCACTGAAAAAAACATTGAAAGTTGATAGGGCAGACATCCGAATGTATTGTCGCAGTCACGGGGACGTGCGATTGGGCCCAGGTTATCTAGAGCAGTGTTTCCCAACCAGTGTGCCTCCAGCTGTTGCAAAACTACAACTCTCAGCATGCCCGCACAGCCAAAGGCTGTCCGGACATGCTGGGAGTTGTAGTTTTGCAACAGCTGGAGGTACACTGGTTGGGAAACACTAATCTAGAGTCACCATAGCGGCAGCAGGCCCTCGCCCATAATGTTTTAGATGGTCAGATCATCAGATCCTTACTCCAAATGTTTTTGAGGGTCACCAGCAGGCCATCAATCATAATTTTTCAAGGCTGTGTATGATGCCCTCCTTTATATGTAACAAAGGGTGTATTGTAGTGCCGATACCTTGTAAATTTTGGCAGCCCTTTCACTTAGTGCATAGGCTTTATGAGTGTAGGAGTCCCACTACCTGAACAATTGCACCACAATGTGAATGAGGCCCTCCGTTATGTGATATACAGGTTGTATTGGAGTGCGTCTTTCTTGTAATTTTTGGCAGCACTTGCACTTTATATACAAGTAAATATACAGGATAGAATGTTTCCTAACAATTTTTCCTCTAAAATCGATTCTTCCTTTGTCAGTTTGCAAAAGTGGCGTACTACTCAGACAACATCGTTCCCAGCAGCGACCTGGGAGTCAAAGATGCATCCAGACATCCTCCCCATGCTGTTCCCGAACCATTTCGGTGGTATTTCCATTAATTTCTGACCTTTTGCTATGAACCAGGCACCCTCCCCTCTTCAGAGCAGGGGGTGCCTGGTTTAATGCTTGGGTTCTCCCATTGACTTCCATTGGGCTCAGGTACTCGATAGAGCACCCAAGCATCCCGCTGTGTTCGGCTCGAGCCCCCGAGCACTATGGTGCTCGATCAACACAAGTAGTTATTAGATCTCCCCTTAATCGCTTTTTTTTAATAAAGTGAATAGCCCTAATTTTGATAATCTTTCTGGGTACTGTAGTTGCCCCATTCCTGTTATTACTTTAGTTGCCCTTCTCTGAACCCTCTCCAGCTCTGCCATGTCTGCCTTGTTCACAGGAGCCCGGAACTGTACACTGGTCTGATTAGTGATTTGTAAAGTGGCAGGACTATGTTCTCATCACGGGCATCTATGCCCCTTTTGATGCAATCCATTATCTTATTGGCCTTGGCAGCAGCTGCCTGACACTGGTTTCTACAGTTTAGTTTGCTGTTCACTAAAATTCCTAAGTCCTTTTCCATGTCAGTGTTACCCAGTGTTTTACCATTTCGTATGTACTGATGACTTGCATTATTCCTTCCCATGTGCATAACCTTACATTTGTCAGTGTTAAACCTCATCTGCCACTTCTCTGCCAATGCCTCCAATCTATCCAGATCCCCCTGTAGCAGTATACTGTCCTCTTCAGTGTAAATTACTTTACACAGTTTAGTATAATCTGCAAAAATGTATATTTTACTGTGCAAGCCTTCTACAAGATCATTAATAAATATATTGAAGATAATAGGGCCCAGTACTGACCCCTGTGGTACCCCATTAGTGACAGTGACCCAATTTGAGTGTGTACCGTTAATAATCACCCTCTGTTTTCTATAACTGAGCCAGTTACTTACTGTAGGGATTTTCTCTGGTAGGCAGGGTAAGCGGACCCAATACAGAGGCAAGACCACGGTTGAAAAGCAAAAGTTCAGTGTTTATTCACACAAAAAGATAGAAAAGAAAAACAATACTTTGCAGGGTCCTGGTGTTCATTCACACAGCAAGAGTCCTGGTGATAATTCACACAGCAAGAGTCCACAGAACAAAACATGTCACCTGGCAATCCACAGCAGGCTTTATGGCGCCTGGCTCCCAGCAGGCGGCTCTCATGCGGCTCTCAGCCTTGCAGCATGGCAGAACTCCTCAGCTCCCAAACACAGAGCTTCCACAGCTCCACTATCACCTGGAGGATCATTCCACACCCAGCTGAGCTGCTGACTTGGTTTTTAAATCCCAGCCCAAAACCTGGCCTGGAACGTGGGGAATGGCCACCCACCCTGCTCATTGGCTGCTCCCAAAAATAACCGGCCCGGATCAGCTTTACAGCCACACTAAGTAAAAAACAATGTGTCAGCCAGCCTAGCTGCTGCTGACACACTAAACTACCGGTTCCTATCTCACCGATGCCATGAACCTCGGTGACACGTACCTTCCATCAATGACGGACCCCTGTGCCTTCCTACATTACCCACGTGCAGACATTTTCCCCCAGTCCAATCACTCTCATTTTATATACTAACCTTTTATGTGGTACAGTATCAAATGCTTGGAGAAGTCAATATATACGACATCCATTGATTCGCCACAGTCAAGTCTTACCTCCTCATAGAAACTAATTAAATTAGTTTTTGGACCCTTTTTGAATATTGGCAATATTGGCACCACATTTGCTATGTGTCAATTCTGTGGAACACTCCCTGTCAATATAGAGTCCTTAAATATCAGAAATAAGGGTCTGGCTATGATATTACTTAATTCTCTTAGGATATAGGTGTGTTTGCCATCTGGTCTTGGCGATTTGTCTATTTTAATCTTTTTAAGATGCCGCTTTACTTCTTCCTGGGTCAAATAGGGCAGTTTTAATGGGGAATTTACTTTTACATTTTGCATTTTATCTGACAGTTTATTTTCCTCAGTGAATACAGTGGAGAAAAAAATATTCAATAGCTTTGCTTTCTCCTCATCGCTGTCTGCAACTCCCCACTCATCACTCTGTAAAGGGCCGACACCTTCAGAATTATACTTTTTACCATTTATATAATTGAAGAGCATTTTAGAGTTAGTTTTACTCCCTTTGGCAATGAATCTCTCTGTCTCTAGTTTGGCTACTTTTATTTGTCTTATACATATTAAATTTTTTCCCTAATAGTTTTTCAATGCTTCCTTGCTACCATCCTGTTTTAGGCTACTTTTACACTAGCGGCATGGACCTCCGGCAGGCTGTTCCGTCGGGTGAACAGCCTGTCAGATTCGTCATGCCGCTAGTGACTGTGTGCCCCGGACTGCCGCTCCATCCCCTTTGACTATAATGGGGGAAGGGGTGGAGTTCTGGCGGAGGCAATGCAGCGCACGGCGAGAGGCTGCCAGAATAAAACTACAACATGTCTGACATTTATTCCGGCAGCCTCTCACCGTGCGCTGCGTGCCTCCACCAGAACTCCGCAACGCCCCCATTATAGTCAATGGGGACGGAGCGGCAGTCTGGGGGCACACGGTCATTAGCGGCAGGACGGATCCGACAGGCTGTTCACCCGACAGAACAGCCTGCCGGAGATCCATGCCGCTAGTGTGAAAGTAGCCTAAAACAGGATGGTAGCAAGGAAGCATTGAAAAACTATAAGGGAAAAAATAGACTATGTATAAGACAAGTAAAAGTAGGCAAACTAGAGACAGAGAGATTCATTGCCAAAGAGAGTAAAACTAACTCTAAAATGCTCTTCAATTATATAAATGGTAAAAAGTATAATTCTGAAGGTGTCGGCCCTTTACAGAGTGATGAGTGGGGAGTTGATTTAAATGCTTTCTTTTGGGGCTTTAGACATGACTTTACATAAAGCCAAACCCCTTCCCCTATCCTTTCTAAACAGACTGTAACCCTGTACGTTAACTGCCCAGTCATAGCTATCATCAAGCCATGTCTTAGTTATTCCCACTGTGTCATAGTCCTTCCCACAGATCACTAATTCCAGTTCACCAGTTTTATTAGTCAGGCTTCTGGCATTAGTATACATACAATTGAGAGGTTTATGTATATTTGTTTCCCTACACCTTTCCTTATGAACTGTTCTAGTCCCTTCCATTCCTCCCCGAGTTCCAGTAACTCGCCCTAGGTCTCTATCTACACTATCTTCCCCTTCTATATTGTAATTACCCTACTCCCAGTCCCTAGTTTAAACACTCCTCCAACCTTCTAGCCATCTTCTCCCCCAAAATAGCTGCACCTTCCCCATTGAGGTGCAGTCCATCCTTACGATAGAGTCTAAAGCCAACAGAGAAGTCAGCCTAATTTTCCAGGAAACCAAACCCCTCCTTGATACACCAGTTCTTGAGCCACTTGTTAACCTCCCTAATCAACCGCTACCTTTCTAGTGTGGCTCGTGGTACAGGGAGTATTTCGGAAAACACTGCCTTTGAGGTCCTTGCCCTAAGCTTGTAACCATATCTATGTAAGATAAAAAGGCAATGCAATATAATTTATGTACCTTACAACTATGAGTGCCGTTTTGGGTATGCAGAGTCCTAAAGAAAAGCCAAAGTAGAGAAAACACCAGAAATAAAAGTTATACTGTACCTAAAGCATGCTGGGTTTTGATAAAACACTAATGACCCAAAAAAATGTTCAAAAAACTTTCTAAAATGTTACTTCCGTCCACCTCATAATAATCTACTATGTACATTAACCTCTAAGGGAGCGGGCCAAATTTTTTCTTTTTTTTTCTTTATACCTTCCCAAAGCCACAACAATTTGGAAATTTTTATTCACATGTCTATTTTTTTCTGTTGGGCAAGTTGTATTTTTTAATGGCATCATTTAATATACCATATCATCTATTGGAAAATGGGGAAAAAAATTGTGGGCTGAAAAAAATAAATAAAAGAATTTCTGCTATAATTTGTGGGGTTTTGTTATTAGCTTTTGTTATTGCATCATCTTAAAAACTTTGATAGATGTATTAACATCGAAACCTATCACCATATAGACTGTTGGTGGTTTGGGTGGCTAAATCTTGGTGACAGATGCCTTTAAAAGAATAAAAAAAATGCTGGAAATGTGTGCATGAAGACATGCCTAGACTAGTATGTTAGTTCCACCAGTATACGTGCCAAAGAGGACCTGTTACTAGAGTTGAGCGGACACCTGAATGTTCGGGTTCGGCCGAACTTCACAAAAAAGTTCGAGTTCGGGACCAGAACTTGACCTGAGCTTGACCCCGAACCCCATTGAAGTCAATCGGGACCCGAACTTTTGAGCACTAAAATGGCTGTAAAAATGTAATGGAAAGGGCTAGAGGGCAGAAAATGGCATCACAATGTGGTTAAGAGCATGACAAGTGCTCTGCAAACAAATGTGGATAGGGAAATGACTTTAAATAACATAAAATACGTAAAAATAAAAAATTATCTTGATCTAGGAGGACGAGGTCCATATGGAGTAGGAGGTTGAGGAGGCGGTGGATGTGGAGATGTAGGTGGAAGCGGCGTTGGAGGAGGAGGAGGTAGCCTACACTGTTTTTTGGTTTTACATTTATTTTTATTTTTTTTAATTAGGGAACACCCCAAAACATTGTGATAAACCCCTCCAGTTGTGCTAAACACACATTCAGACAATACACTGGCTGCAGGGCAGGCCAGCACCTCCAAGGCGTAAAGGGCAAGCTCAGGCCATGTGCCCAATTTGGAGACCCAGAAGTTAAAGAGGGCAGAGCCATCATTCAGTGCGTGTAGGCGTGTGCACACATACTGCTCCACCATGTCGCACGTCCCCATGATGTCCGCGAACCAATTGGATATTCTTTTATGCGCCTACCATGGTGATCACGGGTGGTGGAGAATAAGGGTTTTAGGCCAGAGAGGGAGCCTGAGAAAGGGATACCACATCTAAGGGAGGTCAATGGATGAAATTAAATGTAATCGAGCGGAAATGTGGGTCAAAGAAAAGTATTGAAGCATAAGCTTCCAAGTTAAGGACGGGTCGCGCGGCAATTACCCACTCCTGACTCGGGGAGGTAGTGACGATAATTAACAATACAGGACTCTTAAGATGCCCTGTTATTTGAATTATTAATAAAATATTACAGGGAATGTCACTGTGGTATTTTGGATTAGGAAACGTTAGACAGGAGAGGCCCTGCTGCCACTTTGTTGACTGTAGATAGCTTCTGCCTCATCGCACGTCCCTGTGATGTCCACCATCCATTTGGATATCTTCTCTATCAACTTTCAATGTTCTTTTCTAAGCCTACCATGTTGAGCACGGTTATCGGCGAATCAGGGTTCCACGCTGGAGAGGGAGCATGAGAAAGAGAGACCACATCCAAGGGAGATAAATGGATGAAATTTAATTTTGATCGAGCGGAAATATGGGAAAAGTTATTAAAGCAGAAGGATCGAAGGAAAGGGCCAATTAAAGACGAATTTTTGAAATTTAAGTCCCTGTCACCTATGCAGAGTAGGGTTTTTTTATCGCCAGAAATTGGTTAATGTCAACCTAAGAATGTAGCCGAAAAATGTGTGAAATTTATTAACCTGTCTACTAGGTAGAGCAGGGGTCTATCTCAGCCAAAAATTGTTAAATGTCACCAGAAAATGTAAAAGAAAAATTAGTGAAATTTATTAAGCTGTCAATTAGGTAGAGCAGGGGTATATCACAGCCAAAAATTGGTTAATTTCACCCAAAAAAGTAACAGACAAATTAGTGATTTTTTTTACCTGTCTACTAGGTATAGCAGTGGTATATCACACCCAAAAAATTTTGAATTTCACCTGAAAAAAGTAACAGACAAATTAGTGTTTATTTTTACCTGTCTACTAGGTATAGTAGTGGTATATCACACCCAAAAATTGGTGAATTTCACCTGAAAAAAGTAACAGACAAATTAGTGTTTTTTTTTTACCTGTCTACTAGGTATAGCAGTGGTATATCACACCCAAAAATTGGTGAATTTCACCCGAAAATGTAACATACGTACGTACAAATAAAAATAAAAAATTAAAAAAAATTGATTTATGAGGTGGGAGTCTATATGGAGTAGAACTATGAGGATGTGGTGGACGTAGCGGTGTAGGTGGAAGCAGAGGTGAAGGAGGATGAGGTAGCCAATACTGGTTTTTGGTTTTAATTTTTCTATTAGGGTACACCCCAAGAGAGTGGAAAATATCAAAAATACAACAATGAGTAAATGAGCTGTAGTATAACAATGGCTGGGCACGGCCGGTATACATGTCTATTCTGCACAAGGTACGGACAAGTCCTGTGGGATCCATGCCTGGTTCATTTTATTAAACGTGAGCTTGTCCGTATTGGCTGTGGACAGGCGGCTACGCTTGTCTGTGATAACGCTCCCTGCCGTGCTAAACACACGTTCAGATAATACACTGGCTGCAGGGCAGGCCAGCACCTCCAAGGCAGAAAGGGCAAGCTCAGGCCATGTGCCCAATTTGGAGACCCAGAAGTTGAAGGGGGCAGACCCCTCATTCAGTGCGTGTAGGCGTGTGTGCACACATGTTGGTGAAATGCTGCCTCCTGCTAAGATGTTCCATATCAGCTGGTGGTGCTGGTTGTTGTGGCGTGCTGACAAAGCTTTTCCACATTTCGGCCATGCTAATCCTGCCTTCTGAGCTGCTGGCGGTGCCCCAGCTGAATTGGCGACCTCTTCCTCGTCCTCTGCCTTCGCCTTGTGCTTCCATTGTGCCCCCGCTGTCAGGTGGAAATGCCACCAGCAGCGCGTCTACCAACATGCGCTTTTACTCGCGCATCTTATGATCACGCTCCAGTGACGGAATTAAGGATGGTACGTTGTCCTTGTAACGGGTATCCAACAGCGTGGCCAACTAGTAATCAGCACAAGTTAGAATGTAATCGCTCTTGTGTGCCAGGCTGCCCAGAGGCATTGAAAAGCTGTTCTCTGTGGTAGGTGTATCGTCTGTGTCCTCTTTATCCCCCCAGCCACGCACCAGTGATGGTCATGAGCTGGTCTGGGTGCCACCCTGCTGTGAACAAGGTTCCTCCTCCTCCATCTTCTCATCCTCCACCTCATCATTCTCCAGAACTGTGCCCTGGCTGGACAATTGTGTACCTGGCATTTTTGGGTGCAGGAACCCACCCTCGGAGCCACTTGTGAATGAATGGCCGGAAACCCTATGAAATGATCCCTCTTCCTCCTCCTCCTCTTGTGCCACATCCCCTTCCATCATCGGCAGCAGCATTTTTTCAAGGACGCATAGAAGTGGGATAGTAACGCTGAGAACGGCGTCATCGGCACTGGCAATGTTGGTGGAGTACTCGAAACAGCACAACAATGAACACAGGTCTCGCATGGAGGCCCAGTCATTGGTGGTGAAGTGGTGCTGTTCCGCAGAATGACTCACCCGTGCGTGCTGCAGCTGAAACTCCACTATCGCCTGCTGCTGCTCGCACAGTCTGGCCAGCATGTGCAAGGTGGAGTTCCACCTTGTGGGCACGTCGCATATGAGGCGGTGAGCGGGAAGGCCGAAGTTACACTGCAGCGCTAACAGGCAAGCAGCAGCAGGGTGAGAACGCCGAACGCGCGCACAGACGGCCCGCACTTTATGCAGCAGATCTGACATATCGGGGTAATTTTTAAGGAACCTCTGCACCACCAAATTCAGCACATGCGCCAGGCAAGGGATGTGCGTCAAACCGGCTAGTCCCAGAGCTGCTACGAGATTTCGGCCATTATCACACACCACTAGGCCACTAGGCCGGGATTGAGGCTCACTGGCACCAACAACTCATCGGTCTGTTGTTCAAGGCCCGTCCACAGCTCCTGCGCGGTGTGGGGTTTGTCCCCCAAACAGATATGTTTTTAAATTGCCTGCTGTCGTTTACCCCTGGCTGTGCTGAAGTAGGTGGTGAAGGTGTTACGCTGACCAGATGAGGAGATGGCGGAGTAGGAAGAAACAGGAGGCAAACTGAAGCGCCCTGCAGTTCTCGGCGGTGGAAGGACGTGCGCCAAACTGCTGTCCGCCTCAGGCCTAGCCGCCACTGCATTTACCCAGTGTGCTGTTATGGAGATATAACGTGCCTGACCGTGCTTACTGGTCCACGTATCCATAGTGAGGTGCACCTTGCCACAGATGGCGTTGCACAGTGCACACCTGATTTTGTCCCCTACTTGGTTGTGCAGGGAAGGGATGGCATGCCTGGAAAAGTAGTGGCTGCTGGGCACAAATTATTGTGGTACAGCCACCGCCATAAGGCTTTTAAAACTCTCTGTCTCCACCAGACGGAATGACAGCATTTCAAAGGACAGTAATTTTGAAATGCTGGCATTCAGGGCCAAGGATCGTGGGTGGGTAGGGGGGTACTTCCTTTTCCGCTCCAGTGTTTGGGAGATGGAGAGCTAAACGCTTCCGTGGAACATTGTGGAGATGCTTGGTGACCCAGATGGTGGTGTTGCTGGCAGATCCTCTGTTTGCGGTGTGGCAAGTGGCACTGTCACTCCAGAGGTGGATGAAGTGGCTGAGACTGCAGCAGAAGAGGAAGCAGGAGGAGCAGGAGACCTTTCTTGGTTTTTGAGGTGTCTACTCCACTGCAGCTCGTGCTTTGCACTTAGATGCCTGGTCATGCAGGTTGTGCTCAGGTTGAGAACGTTTATGCCTCGCTTCAGGCTCTGATTGCACAGCGTGCAAACCACTCGTGTCTTGTCGTCAGCACATTGTCTGAAGAACTGCCACGCCAGGTAACTCCTTGGAGCTGGCTTTGGTGTGCTCGGTCCCTTGCTGCAGTGGACAGTAGCAGGCGTACTGTCTAGAGGACGGCCGCTCCGCTTTTGCACCCTGCTCCCTCTTCTGCTGTGCTGGTGGCTCTGTACGACCACCGCATCTTCCTCCGAACTACACAGGTCACTCGCATGACCTTGATTCCATGTGGGGTCAAGGACCTCATCGTCCTCCACATCATCTTCCACCCAGTCTTCAGCCTCCCCTCCTTGTCGGTCTGCACACTTTCAAAAGCCCCAGCAGTTGGCACCTGTGTTTCGTCATCATCGGAGACGTGCTGCGATGGTCCTCCCATATACTCAGATCGACCACGTCCTCTTCCTGCAACAGGAGCTCCACCAGCAGCAGCTCTCCTCATATTTCTCAAATTTAGGATCTTGCCCTAAATGGGTGGTTTATTAATAGCAGAATAGAACGACAGTATGTAAAGGGTGTATCTCACATGTTCAGATGCAGACTAGGCTGCAATTAAAGATTTTTGCCCAAAATGAGTGTTTTATTAATAGCAGAATAGAACCACAGTATCTAAAGTGTGTGTCTCACATGTACAGATGTGAAGTAGGCTGCAATTAAAGATTTTTGCCCAAAATGGGTGCTTTTCTGATAGCAGAATAGAACCACAGTATCTAAAGTGTGTATCTCACACGTACAGATGTAGACTAGGCCGCAATTAAAGTTTTTTGCCCAAAATGGCTGTTTTTCAAATAACAGAAAAGAACCACAGTATCTAAATGGCATATCTCACAATGACATATGCAGCAAAGGCTGCAAAATTTTGTTTTTTGTCCAAAATGGGTGTTTTTTTAATAACAGAATATGACAGCAGTATATAACGCTTGAATTTCACATGTGCAGATGCAGCAAGGGCTGTAAAATTGTGTATTTTGCCCAAAAAGGGTGTTTTTTAAAACCCAGAAAATTATAGCTGTATTTCTAGCTTAAATTGCACACTGACTAATGCTGCAAAGGCACCAGATGTAGGATATTGCCAAAAAAGAGTGTTTTTTTAAAACAAGATTATTATTGCAGTATTTCAAGCTTGGATTTGAATGTCACAAAAGCACAGAAGCAGTGCTGGTGCACTGAGCTTGCATAAAATGGCCGCGGCCGCCCACCTAACTAAGATCCTTTTCATACGGGCGAGTATTCCGCGCGGCTGCAATGCGTGAGTTGAACGCTTTGCACACGCACTGAATCCTGACCCATTAATTTCTATGGGGCTGTGTACACGAGCGGTGATTTTCATGCATCACTTGTGCGTTGCGTGAAAATCGCAGTATGCTCTATATTCTGCGTTTTTCACGCAACGCAGGCCCCATAGAAGTGAATGGGGCCACGTGAAAATCGCAAGCATCCGCAAGCAAGTGCGGATGCGGTGCGATTTTCATGCATGGTTGCTAGGTGACGATCGGGCTGGGGACCCGATCTGTATTATTTTCCCTTATAACATGGTTATAAGGGAAAATAATAGCATTCTGAATACAGAATGCAAAGTAAAATAGTGATGGAGGGGTTAAAAATAAAAAAAAATTAACTCACCGAGTCCACTTGATCGCGTAGTTGCGGATCTCTGTCTTCTTCTGTAATGTTGAGCTGCCGGCTAAGGACCTGTGGTGACGTCACATCACATGATCCAATCACATGGTCCCTCACCATGGTGATGAACCATGTGATTGGACCATGTGATGAGCACAGTGACGTCATCCTATTCCTGTGCACAGCAAAGAAGAAGACAGAACAGAAGCCGGGCTGCGCGATCAAGTGGATAAAGGTGAGCTAAATTATTATATTTATTTTTTTAATCCCTCCAGCCCTATTGTACTATGCATTCTGTATTAAGAATGCTATTATTTTCCCTTATAAGCATGTTATAAGGGAAAATAATACAATCTACATAAAACCTAACCCAAACCAGAACTTCTGTGAAGAAGTTCGGGTTTGGGTACCAAACATGCCGATTTTTATCACGCGCGTGTACAATGCATTACAATGTTTTGCACTCGCGCGGAAAAATTGCGCATTGTTCCGCAACGCATCCGCATCTTATCCGGGCAAAAAACATGACGTCTGTGTAAAAGAGGCCTAACTTAGGGATAAAAGTTATTTTTCTCTGTCACTGGGCTATGGGCAGGGTAAAAAGATTGTTCACATTACCCAAACAACAAAATCTATGTAGATCGCTGAGTTCAATTGGGGTTCTGATTAAAGATTCTGTCCTATTCTCTCCCTCACAGCAGCAGCATCCTCTCCCTACACTAAGCACAGCAGAGTAACGTGCAGCGCTACGTGACTCCAGCTTATATACAGGCTGGGTCACATGCTGCACTGGCCAATCACAGCCATGCCATTAGTAGGCATGGCTGTGATGGCTTCTAAGGTCAGACAGTTAAACGCTTGTTGATTGGCTGCTCTGCAGCCTTTCAAAAAGCACCAAGAAATTGCCAAACACCGAACCCAAACCCAAACTTTTACTGAAATGTTCGGGTTCGGGTCCGGGGTTCAAAAATCCTAAAGTTCGGGTTCGCTCAACCCTACCTGTGACCTTTCCTGACATGTCTGTTTTAGTAATTATTTGTATTCCCCATGTATTACCAATTCTGGAGCATCTATTATGATGACGCTATGTTGTACCATTCCTTTATTATTAGTAACATAGTAACATAGTACATAAGGCCGAAAAAAGACATTTGTCCATCCAGTTCGGCCTGTTATCCTGCAAGTTGATCCAGAGGAAGGCAAAAAACCCTGTGAGGTAGAAGCCAATTTTCTCCACTTTAGGGGAATAAAAAATTTCTTCCCGACTCCAATCAGAATAACTCCCTGGATCAACGACCCCTCTCTAGTAGCTATAGCCTGTAATATTATTATGCTCCAGAAATACATCCAGGCCCCTCTTGAATTCCTTTATTGTACTCACCATCACCACCTCCTCAGGCAGAGAGTTCCATAGTCTCACTGCTCTTACCGTAAAGAATCCTCTTCTATGTTTGTGTACAAACCTTCTTTCCTCCAGACGCAGAGGATGTCCCCTCGTCACAGTCACAGTCCTGGGGATAAATAGCTGATGGGATAGATCTCTGTACTGACCCCTGATATATTTATACATAGTAATTAGATCTCCCCTCAGTCGTCTTTTTTCTAAAGTGAATAACCCTAATTTTGATAATCTTTCAGGGTACTGTAGTTGCCCCATTCCAGTTATTACTTTAGTTGCCCTCCTCTGAACCCTCTCCAGCTCTGCTATGTCTGCCTTGTTTACAGGAGCCCAGAACTGTACACAGTACTCCATGTGTGGTCTGACTAGCGATTTGTAAAGTGGTAGGACTATGTTCATATCACGGGAATCTATGCCCCTTTTGATGCAACCCATTATCTTGTTGGCCTTGGCAGCAGCTGCCTGACACTGGTTTTTGCTGTTTAGTTTGCTGTTTATTAAAATTCCTAGATCCTTTTCCATGTCAGTGTTACCGAGTGTTTTACCATTTAGTATGTACGGGTGACTTGCATTTTTCCTTCCCATGTGCATAACCTTACATTTATCAGTGTTAAACCTCATCTGCCACTTATCTGCCCAAGCCTCCAATCTATCCAGATCCCTCTGTAGTAGTATACTGTCCTCTTCAGTGTAAATTACTTTACACAGTTTAGTGTCATCTGCGAAAATTGATACTTTACTATGCAAGCCTTCTACAAGATCATTAATAAATATATTGAAGAGAATAGGGCCCAATACTGACCCCTGAGGTACCCCACTAGTGACAGTGACCCAATCTGAATGTGTACCGTTAATAACCACCCTCTGTTTTCTATCACTCAGCCAGTTACTTACCCACATACAGATGTTTTCTCCCAGTCCGAGCATTCTCATTTTATATACTAACCTTTTATGCGGTACAGTGTCAAATGCTTTGGAGAAGTCCAGATATACGACATCCATTGATTCGCCGCTGTCAAGTCTAGAACTTACCTCCTCATAGAAACTGATTAAATTAGTTTGACATGACCGATCCCTCACGAAGCCATGCTGATATGGCGTTATTTGCTTATTTCCGTTGAGATGCTCTAATATAGCATCTCTCAGAAAACCTTCAAACAGTTTACCCACAACAGATGTTAAACTTACCGGCCTATAGTTTCCAGGCTCTGTTTTTGGCCCCTTTTTGAATATTGGCACCACATATGCCACGCGCCAATCCTGTGGGACATTCCCTGTCAGTATATTGTCTGCAAATATCAGAAATAAGGGTCTGGCTATGACATTACTTAATTCCTTTAGGATACGGGGGTGTATGCCATCCGGTCCTGGCGATTTGTCTATTTTAATCTTTTTAAGCCGCTGATGTACTTCTTCCTGGGTCAGACAGGACACTTTTAATGGGGAATTTATTTTTGCATTCTGCATGTCATCTGACAATTTATTTTCCTCAGTGAATACATTGGAGAAAAAAATATTTAACACCTTTGCTTTCTCCTCGTCGCTCTCTGCGACTCCCCCCTCATTACTCTTTAAAGGGCCAACACCTTCAGCTTTATACTTTTTAACATTTATATAATTGAAGAACATTTTAGGGTTGGTTTTACTCTCTTTGGCAATTAATCTCTCGGTCTCTAGTTTGGCCGCTTTTATTTGTTTTTTACATGTTCTATTTTTTTCCTTATAGTTTTTCAGTGCTTCCGTGCAACCCTCCTGTTTTAGTGTTTTATATGCTTTCTTTTTGTCATTTATTGCTTTCTTTACAGTTCTATTTATCCACATTGGTTTCTTTTTGTTCCTTAACCTTTTATTACCATACGGTATGTACCTCTGACAATGAGTTTTTAGGATGTTTTTAAAGATATCCCATTTTGTGTCTGTATTTGTGAGGACTTTGTCCCAGTTAGTTTGGCCTATGGCCTCTCTTAGTTGGCTAAATTTAGCTTTTTTGAAGTTTGGTATTTTTGTTCCTCCCTGTAGAAACGCTCTTTTGAATGATAATTGGAAGGTTATTACTTTATGGTCACTATTTCCCAGGTGTCCCCCGACCTGCACGTCTGTTGTTCTGTCAGGTCTATTGGTTAATACTAAGTCCAGTATGGCCGTCCCTCTAGTCGGGTCCTGAACCAGTTGGGAGAGGTAATTGTCTTTGGTTATAGCCACGAACCTGTTTCCCTTATGAGATATACAAGTTTCAGTTTCCCAGTCTATATCTGGGTAGTTGAAGTCCCCCATAATAACCACCTCATTATGATTTGCCGCCTCGTCTATCTCGTTTAGTAGTAGATTTTCTGTGGACTCTGGTATATTAGGTGCTTTATAGTAAACTCCTATTAGTAATTTATTGTTGTTTTTAGCTCCATGTATCTCTACCCATAGTGACTCCACATGTTCATGTCCCTCACTTATATCTTCTCGGACTGTGGGCTTTAGACAGGACTTTATATAAAGGCAGACCCCTCCCCCTCTCCGGTTTTGACGATCCTTTCTAAACAGACTGTAACCTTGTACATTAACTGCCCAGTCATAGCTATCATCCAGCCATGTCTCAGTTATTCCCACTATGTCATAGTCCTCCTCACACATCACTAATTCCAGTTCACCAGTTTTATTAGTCAGGCTTCTGGCATTAGTATACATACATTTGAGAGGTTTATGTATATTTTTTACCCTACACCTTTCCTTCTGAATTGTTCTAGTCCCTCCTTCCATTCCTCCCCCATTCTTATTACCTTGCCCCCGGTCTCTATCTGCACTATCTTCCCCTCCTATAACGTAATTACCCTCCCCCCCAGTCCCTAGTTTAAACACTCCTCCAACCTTCTAGCCATCTTTCTCCCCAGCACAGCTGCCCCTTCCCCATTGAGGTGCAGCCCGTCCCTACGATAGAGCCTGTTGCCGATAGAAAAATCGGCCCAGTTCTCCAGGAACCCAAACCCCTCCATCCTACACCAGTTCTTGAGCCACTTGTTAATCTCCCTAATCTCCCATTGCCTTTCTTGTGTGGCTCGTGGTACAGGCAGTATTTCGGAAAATACTACCTTAGAGGTCCTTGCCCTCAGCTTTTGACCTAAATCCCTGAAATCATTTTTAAGGACTCTCCACCCTCCTACTATATATTGTGGGGATTTGCTCTGGTAGGCAGCTTAGCGGACACAGTAAATCACAAAGTCTTTAACTTAAATAGTTCAGTGTTTATTCACACAAAAGGCAAAACAAAATAATAGTTTGCAGTATTGGTTTATCTTCATACCATGGAAAGTCCACAGAACACAAACGTTCACCTGGTTAGCAGTTATTCATCAGCCATCCACTGCAGGCTTTAGGGGGCCTGTTTTCCAGCAATGCGGCTCTCAGCCCTTTAGCACAGCACACCTCATGCAGATCCCAAAACCACAGCGTCTCCACAGCTTCACTGTGAAGTGGAGGATAATCCACTCAGCTGAGACTGCTCGCTGGGTTTTTATATCCCAAACAAAAACCCGGCCTGGAACATGGGGAGCAGCAACCCACCCTGCACTTTGGCTGCTCCCAGTAAGAGCCGGCCCGGATCGGCTCTACAGCCATACTAAATAACAAATAGTGTCAGTCAGCACTAACTGCCGCTGACACTTTAAATTACCGGCTCTTATCTCACTGAGGCCAGGAATCTCGATGACACATACCTTCCATCAATGACAGACCCTTGCGCCTTCCTACATACCTCCCCCTTTCTTCAACCCTGAGGGGGTGAACACTTGCCAGACAGTGTACACAGGACAGGGCATCCGCGTTTCACTGTAACCTGCCAGCCCTATGTTCCATGGAAAACTTAAAGTTTTGCAAAGACAAGAACCACCTGGTGACCCAAGCATTCCTGTCTTTGGCTTGGCTCATCCACTTGATAGGGGAGTCGTCGGTCACCAGACAGAACTTTCTACCCAACAGATAATAGCGGAGAGACTCAAGTGGCCTCTTGATGGCCAGGCACTCTCTCTCCACTATACTGTACCTAGTCTCGGCTGAGGTAAGCTTTCGGCTCAGGAAAACAACGGGACGTTCCTCCCCATTGATGTCCTGAGAGAGTACAGCTCCGAGGCCTACTTCAGAGGCATCGGTCTGTACCACACATTCCCTCTTGAAGTCGGGCGTCACCAATACCGGGGACCCACACAGGGCCGACTTTAAAGCGGAGAAAGGCTTTTCTGCCTGCACATTCCACTGGACCGTCACTGACTTGCGTCCCTTCAAAAGGCCTGTCAAAGGTGCGGCGACTATAGCAAAATTGGGGACAAACCTCATATAGTACCCCACCATACCCAGGGACGACTTTACTTGCTGAGTAGTGACAGGTCAGGGCCAATTACTAATTGCCTCAATTTTGTTCACCTGAGGCTTGATCATTTACATACCCCACGTACTTGGTCTTTTCTAACCCTATTGCGCATTTTTTTGGGTTAGCCGTTAAGCCAGCCTTCTTAAGGGAGTCAACTACAGCCTGTACTTTAGGTAGGTGATTTTCCCAGTTGCTGCTATGGACAACGATATCGTCCAGGTATGCCAAAGCGTACTGACGATCTGGACGGAGTACAATGTCCATTAGCCTTTGAAACGTGGCAGGAGCGCCATGTAGACCAAAGGGTAATACCTTGTACCGATACAACCCCTCTGGCATGATGAAAGCCATTTTTTTAAGAGTACCTGCCAGTACCCTTTGGTGAGGTCCAACACAGAAAAATACTGGGCTTGGCCTACCTTCTCAATAAGCTCATATACTCAGGACATGGGATATGCGTCAAACTTGGACACCTCATTCAGCTTGCGGAAATCATTACAGAACCGCAATGTCCCGCCTGCCTTGGGTATTAAGACTATCAGACTGGCCCATTCACTTTTTGATTCCTCGATGACACCTAGCTGGAGCATTAGCTGCACTTCCTCCTCTATGGCTTGTCGCTGAGCCTCTGGTACCCGGTATGGTTTTAACCAGACTTTTGCCTGAGGCTCAGTGACAATGTCACGCCGGATTATGGATGTGCATCCAGGGAGGTCCGAGAACACATCCGTGTTCCGACTAATGAACTCCCTGGCTTCCTAAGCCTGTTTAGAGAAGAGGCTGTCAGCAATTTTCACTGTGGCAGCTGCTTCCCTTGCTTCAGACAGAGGGGCCGAAACCGCTTCCCCTAGGAACTCTGGTCGTGGGCTGTCTTCCATACAGGTTTCCGTATCTTTCCAGGGTTTGAGCAGATTCACAGGGAACACCTGCTCCGGCTTTCGCATCCCTATCTGGTGTACCTTGCAATCTACCTCTCCAATTTTTTCATGTACCTCGTAGGGCCCCTGCCACCTAGCTGGGAACTTACTGTCTACAGTCGGTACCAGAACCAACACCCGATCACCCGGGTTAAAGCTCTGGACCCGAGCCTGCCAATTATAGACCCTACTCTGGGCTCGCTGTGCTGCCTCCATATGCTCCCTAACCAACACTGTTTCCATTCGTCCCTGCATCTGGGTGACATACTCAACAACACTATTGTGCGGAGTGGGCTGTTGTTCCCACGCCTCTTTGGCGACGTCCAACAGACCGCGAGGGTGTCTGCCGTATATAGCAGTTCGAAGGGCGAGAACCAAATAGAGGCCTGGGGCACCTCTCGCACTGCGAACATGAGATAGGGCAGAAGAAGGTCCCAGTCCCTCCCATCCTTAGACACCACTCTTTTTAACATATGTTTTTGTGTTTGATTAAACCTCTCTACCTGGCAATCCGGTTGCGAATGATACACGGATGTCCGTAGCTGTTTTATGTGGCGCAACTTACAGAGTTCCCTCATGACCTTGGACATAAACGGGGTCCTTTGGTCAGTCAGAACCTCCTTAGGCAGACCCACTCGAGAAAACATCTCCATTAACACCTTAGCTATTAGTTTGGCTTATGTATGACGCAGCGGCACCGGGAGAGGGACCAGGGGACTACGGAAATGTGGCTGGGGGCTGGTTATCTGGCAAGTTGGGCAAGACTTTCAATACTCTTCCACCTCTCTGAACACACTGGGCCAGTAGAACCGCTGTAGAATCCGGTCCTGCGTTTTCTGCTGGCCCAGGTGTCCCCCAAGAACATGTTGGTGGGCTAATTCCAACACGACCTTTCGATACGCCTTGGGCACCATGAGCTGTTCAATATGCTCACCCTGAAGTTGATTTACCCTGTGCAGTATCTCCTGTTGAACCACAAAACGGGGGAACATAGACTCGGCCACGGTTGTTGCGGCTCATCCTCAACTACTACCACATTTTCCCAGACTTGAGATAGAGTTGGGTCCTGGTGCTGTGCTGTACCAAAGTTATCTCCGGATACGTTGAGGTCTGACAACTCCGGACCCGGCGGCAAGTCCTCCACATCTCCATCACACTTAGTGGGGTTGTCTCCCCCTCTTCCACTGAAGTGGCCATTTTTGCAGCCAGTGTAGCAGATCATAATACTGCGGTCTGGCGGGTTCAGCCGGGTTAAATTCCCACTGACACACTCGCTGGGCCCGGACCAATACATTCACCCCCAGTCTTGCCAGAATCTCACCTTTTACGGTCAGGTAGTCGGCTGCTTGGTCAGCTGGTAGGTAGAAAAACACCTGCTGGGGTTCAGACGCCAGGAACAGAGCAATGACCTCAGCCCACTGGTCTCGGGGTAACTTCTCCCGCATGGCCACCTTTTCGAACACTGACAGATATGTCTCGACGTCGTCCGATTGGGTCATCTTAGGGATCGCTGCACGTACAGCTTTCCGGGCATCATGGACATTCTGGGACACTCTTGCCACTTGTAATGCCATCACATGCTGTAATAGCAGCTGGTTGGTTTCCTGCTGCTTCTTGTTTTCCTCCCGCTGCTGCAAGTTAGCCTCCATGAGGGCTTTCATGACCGCCTCCATTTTGTCAGGGGATACGGGTCGTAACCTTGCCGGCTTGATAAAAGACATACACCCGTGCTCAGGGAAAAAACTAAAACTTTTCGGCCTTCAGGCCAGCCTCACTGCGTTTGCACGCATCCTTCACCAAATGTGGGGATTTGCTCTGGTAGGCAGCTTAGCGGATGCAGTATAGAGGCAATCACAAAGTCTTTAATTTAAATAGTTCAGTGTTTATTCACACAAAAGGCAAAACAAAATAACAGTTTGCAGTATTGGTGTATGTTCACACCATGGAAAGTCCACAGAACACAAACGTTCACCTGGTTAGCAGTTTTTCATCAGCCATCCACTGCAGGCTTTAGGGGGCCTGTTTTCCAGCAATGCGGCTCTCAGCCCTTTAGCACAGCACACCTCATGCAGATCTCAAAACCACAGCGTCTCCACAGCTTCACTGTGAAGTGGAGGATAATCCACTCAGCTAAGACTGCTGGCTGGGTTTTTATATCCCAAACCAAAACCCGGCCTGGAACATGGGGAGAAGCCACCCACCCTGCACTTTGGCTGCTCCCAGTAAGAGCCGGCCCGGATCGGCTCTACAGCCATACTAAATAACAAATAGTGTCAGTCAGCAATAACTGCCGCTGACACTTAAAATTACCGTCTATTACCTCACCGACGCCAGGAATCTAGGTGACACATACCTTCAATCAATGATGGACCCTTGCGCCTTCCTACAAAATATATGAATAAATTGCAAGCAATAAATTATTTTCCATTAATTCTTGTGGAACACATAAAGGGTTAGCACTGTTTGTAAAATCAGTTTTGAATACCTTGAGGGGTGTAGTTTGTAGAATGGGTGATTTCTATTATGTAAGCCTCACAAAGTGACTTCAGACCTGAACTGGTCCTTAAAAAGTGGGTTTTTGCTTCTAAACTTCTAAGCCTTGTAACATCCCCAAAATGATCCAAACATGAAGTATACATATGGGGAATGTAAAGTAATAACTATTTTTTGGAGGTATTACTATGTATTATAGAAGTAGAAAAATTGAAACTTAAAAATTTGCTACATTTTCCTAATTTTTCCAAATTTTTTGTAAATTAGATTTTTTTTTTTTATTCCATTTTACCAGTGTCATGAAGTACAATATGTGATGAAAAAACTGTCTCAGAATGGCCTGGATACGTCAAAGCGTTTTAAAGTTATCACCACATAAAGTGACACTGGTCAGATTTGCAAAAAATGGCTTGATCATTAAGGTGAAAATGAGACCGATCCCTAAGGCGTTAAGGTATATTTGTACTCTATAAGACATCCATATGTTTGCTCTATCATTCATATGGTGCTAAAGAAAATACACAATGCAACAGCACTCTAAATGTTACTAATAAAAAAATATATTTGCTAAATGAATATGAGGTACTTAGTAAGCATATTTTGATCAAAATTATTTGTGCCCATCCACAACAACAAGGTGACCTCTTTATGGTACATAGGGTTGACACTAAAACTTGCACATGATATGGTACTATTATCTGGACGCTTTAAAATTCTTTCTCTATGCTGAATGAGAAGGCACACTGACAATATCACGAGGGCACAGTATGGCACTAGGACGTGAGTCCTCTACAACACTGTAATTGCAGCACTGTATAATACTGATTGTGAACAACAGAGTAGTTTTCTGTCATTTCTATGTTATAATTATTGGGTCACTGACTTTTTTATAGCATGATTGATGGCCACAATATGATATTTTTTTTATGTTCTATAATTACTTTTGTATGGCAGTATTATTTTTATAAATTCTACATTTATAGTCAATATATTCAGAGAGCAGAAAGTCTGAAAAGATTACAGTTTTGTTAGCATTGCATGGGCACTACTATTAAAAGAGACATGTACAGTATACTGTGTGTGGTTAGCTTCAAGACATAGGCGGTTTAGCATTCAGTAGAGCAGTTTATTGACAGCAAAAATAAATGTCCATCAGCCCATACAGTCCAAAAAAAGCCATGGTTTGCTTTAACAAAACTAAAGACAGTTCTTTTGCTTAAACAAATGTGCATAGTCCATATTGCCACACATACAAGACATTAAAGGAAGGCTCACCCATCTGTCCAGTTATGGTCTCTATAATGTCTATAATGCCTCATTTGAAGACTTGGCACTTTTTTAGGTCTAACAAAAATAATCCACAGGTTCTGCTTTATTTGGGGCCACAGCATAGCACTACACCTTTGGCCTTGATCGCCCCTTATGTGATATCACCCCTCTTTTACGGGAGTTGGAGTGAAGGATTTGCGATCTGCTGACTCCTTATTTCTTCATTTTCTAATTTTTTGGTGGATAGCACATTGACCTATTTCTTTTTATGGGGCCATGCAGGGCCGGGCCGACACAGAGGCTGGGGAGGCTCCAGCCTCAGGGCGCAGCCTGGGGTGGGCGGAAAAACAAACCTCTTTTTTTTTTTTTTTATCACTTACTTGCTGCCGGGCGCCCTCCCCTCCCCTCCCCAGCCAGTGTTCACTCTAAGCTGCGCTTGTAGATAGGAGCAGGAGGCTGCTGATTGGCCAGTATCAGCTAGCTGCCCTGCCATTGGTCCATCCTTTCACACCCCCTTCTCACTGGAGCTGAACACAGCAGGAGGCAGGCGTTCTCACAGTGGATCATGTGACCATGAAGGAGCATGTGACCAGTGACGTCACAGACCTCCTTCTAACAAATCCATTCTAGCATCTACCCAGCATGTATGGCAGGACTCTGCTGAGCAAAGACCATGTGCCCAGGTGAGGTGACCACAGAAGTGCCCTGGCATCTGTCTGCTGCTGGAAGCTCAATGTGGAGCTTTATGAATGTAAAAACTAATACCCAAGAGGCTAAACAAAGCCCTGCTTGTCTGCTTCTGACCCTAATCATAACACATAACGTTCATTTGATTGCAATTTACTCTAACACCTAAAGGGATTTTTTTTAAGTCTGCTGTTTCTCTAGATGACCATATGTTGATAGTAGTGTTAATAGAGTCTCAAAGGTCTGTAAAAATAGGGTAACTGCTTTTATAGACCCTTGAGACTCTATTAACACTACTATAAACATAAGGTCATCTAGAGAAAGAGCAAGTTTTTTAAATTATCTTTTTTCTTTAGGTGTTAAAACATAACTTATTTGATTTCTTGAACACCTAAAGGAAATCAAATTAAAAACCTGCTGTTTCTCAAGATGACCTTATGTCGATAGCAGTGGTAATAGAGTCTGAAAGGTCTATAGAAGCAGTTACACTATTTTTACAGACCTTTGAGGCTCTATTAACACTACTGTCAACATAAGGTCATCTAGAGACACAGCAGGTTTTTAAAAAGATTTTTCCTTTAGGTGTTACAGCAATCAAATGAAAGTTATGTTTTAACACCTAAAGGAAAAACATAATTAAAAAAACATGCTGTTTCTCTAAATGACCTGATGTTGATAGTAGTGTTAATAGAATCTCAAAGGTTTGTAAAAATATTGTACCTGCTTCTATAGACCTTTGAGACTCTATTACCATGACTTTTAGCATAAGATCATCTGGAGAAACATCAGGTTTTAAAAAAATAATAATAATTATTTAGGCGTTAGAGCAATCAAATGGAGGGGGAGAAATGTGACATGGGTGAGGATGGGGTTACATGATGGGCCGGAGACAATGACTGTAGTCTGTCTGTGCCATGGACGGGGAGAAATATGACATGGAGGGCTGATGGCTGACATGGGGATCTGATCTGAGGCATTGGGGCTGTGCTTGTGAGCTGGGGTCTGATGGCTGGTCTGACCTGAGGTGGAATGAAAAATATTGTTTCCTATTATCCTCCTTTAAAACCTAGGTGCGTCTTATGGGACGAACCTACATTTTGGCGCACCCCCCCCCCCCCTTCCCCCAGGTGAGCTGAAGGGGGAGGGGGGGTCGGGGGCGCCAAAATGTAGGTTCGCTTGTGTTGGTAAAAAACCTTGCACCGGCCCTTGGCGCAGGCAAGGGGGGGGGGGGGGGGGGGGGGCGCACTTGGGCAGCTCAGCCTCTGTTGGTGGTGGACCTTGTCCCAGCCCTGGGGCCATGCACAGTTCCATATTTTTTTGCAGATCCATATGGTCGTTCCACAAATGATAAAACATGTCTTATTCTGGTCTGTATTGCAGAATAGTCTGTTATTATCACTTCTATTTTGTCTACTTGGGGTTTGATCACTACTTGCCCAATGACATACCCCAGGTATTTTGTCTCCTCTAACACTGTGCATTTTTTAGGCTAGCGTTTAGTCCAGCTTTTCGAAGGGAGTCTACTACAGCCTGCACTTTGGACAGATAACTTTCCCAGTCAGTACTGTGGATGACAATATCGTCCAGGTAAGCCGAAGCGTACTGACGATGTCATCACAGCACAATGTCCATTAGCCTTTGGGGGCGCCATGCAGACCAAAGGGTAACACCTTATACTGGTACAGCCCCTCCGGTGTGATAAAGGCCATTTTCTTTTTGGCAGCCTCCATTAAGGGTACCTGCAAGTACCCTTTGGTGAGGTCCAAAACAGAAAAAATACCGGGCTTGTCCTAACCTCTCAATAAGCTTGTCTACCCGGGGCATGGAATACGCGTCAAAATTAGATACCTCGTTTAATTTTCGAAAATCGTTACAAAACCGCAACGTCCCGTCCGGTTTGGGTATCAGTACTATATGGCTGGACCACTCACTTCTAGACTCCTCGATGACGTCTAGTTGCAGAATTAGCTGTACTTCCTCAGAGATGGCCTGTCGCCGAGCCTCGGGTACCCGGTAGGGTTTCAACTGGATTTTGGCCTGAGGCTCAGTGACAATGTCATGCTGGATTATGGAAGTGCATCCAGGGAGGTCTGAGAACACATCTGCGTTCCTGCTGACGAACTCCCTGGCCTCCTGAGTCTGTTTAAAAGAGAGGCTGTCAGCAATCTTCACTGTGGCAACCGCTTCCCTTACATCAGACTTAGGGGCCGGAACCTCTCCCCCTAGAAAACTTCCTTCCACGGTTTGAGTAAATTCACATGATACACCTGCTCCGGCTTCCGCCGTCCTGGCTGGTGTACCTTATAGTTTACTTCTCCAACCTTTTTGAGTACCTTGTAGGGTCCCTGCTACCTAGCCAGTAACTTACTGTCCACTGTCAGTACCAGAACCAAAACCCGATCTCCCGGGTTAAAGATCCGGACCCGAGCCTGCCTATTATACACCCGACTTTGAGCTCGCTGAGCTGCCTCTATATGTTCCTTTACCAGCGACAACACTGTTTACATACGTTCCTGCATCTGGGTGACGTATTCAACAACACTTTTATATGGTGTGGGTTGTTGCTCCCACGCCTCTTTGGCTATATCCAAAAGACCACGTGGATGTCTGCCATATATTGGTTCGAAGGGCGAGAACCCAGTTGAGGCCTGGGGAACTTCTCGTATTGAGAACATAAGATAGGGCAGAAGGAGGTCCCAGTCCTTTCCATCCTTAGCTAATACTCGTTTTAACATAGTTTTTAACGTTTGATTAAACCTTTCTACCAGTTTGCGGTTGATAGACGGATGTCCATATCTGTTTGATATTCAACAACTTACAGAGTTCCCGCATGACCTTGGACATAAAAGGAGTCCCCTGGTTAGTCAGAACCTCTTTGGGTATCCCCACTAGGGAAAACTGGTACCTAATGGCGTAGCCAGGATGACCAAAATATGTTGGTGCCCCCTAGCGGACTTTGGTACTGGGCCTACGAGATCCATAGCGATTCTATCAAATGGTACCTCGATAATCGGGAGGGGCACTAAGGGACTGTGAAACAGGTGCTGGGGGCTAGTGGTTTGGCAGGTCGGGCAAGACTTACAAAAGTCATCCACCTCTCTAAAGACACTGGGCCAGTAAAACTGTTAAAGTATCCAGTCCTGTGTCTTCTGCAGTCCCAGATGACCCCCGAGAACATTTTGGTGGGGTAACTCTAACACGAGTTTTCGATAAGCCAAGGGCACCACCAACTGTTCAACAGGTTCACTTTGCAGCTGGTTTACCCGATATAGCATATTCTGGTGGACCACAAAATGGGGAAACATAGACTCGGCCCCAGGTTGTTGAGGTACACCATCAAGTATTACCACATTCTCCCAGGCCCAGGATAGGGTTGGGTCTCGGCGTTGCACTGTACCAAAATTCTCCCCGGAGACGTTGAGGTCTGCCAACCTAGAACCCGGTGGAAACTCCTCCACGTCTCCCACCCTTACCCTACGCGGGGTTGTCTCCCCCCTCCCACCAAACTGGCGGTCACTCCTACTGCTGGCTCTTCGGCCTCAGGTTCCCAGGGTTCTGGCTGTCCCCCTGAACAAGGCCAATCTCCTGGGCTTATTCCTGTCTCAGGGGTATCCTTAACCGGCCATAGGGCAGGGAAACCTGGAAAGTCTCTCCCTATTATGAGTTCATAGTGGAGATTTATGGCGACTGCCACTTCGTGTGTCCACCTGCCGGCCACCGTGGTTAGAGACACCAGCGCAATGGGGTAGTCTTTCAAGTACACATGAATGCACATCACCCCAACTTTCCGGCCAGTATACTCAGTGGACCGCACCAAGGTAGCCCTTACCAGGGTCACCAAGCTCCCTGAGTCCAGCAGTGCCTCTGCTTGAGTGTCTCCCACTTCCACCTGGCACAAGTGGTCTAGAGCCTCCGGGGTACCTGTGGCACACAGTTTCCTAGCATATAGCAATTGTCGGTAACCACAATTAGTGTCCATGGGCTCAACCTGATGGGGACACTCAGCCCTGGTGTGGCCAAGTTACTGACACCACTAGCAGATTAACTGGGTCCCATAATGGGAACTTCCTGGGGGGGTTTCATTGGCTCATACCAGTGGGCTTGGGGTGGGGAGTTCTGGAGTTTGCCTGCCCTCCTACCAAAAGAACCCCCCTTGAGATTCTTGGTGGCCTCATAGCGTTCAACCAGGTCCAGCATTTCCAGGAGATACCTAGCCGATTCAGTGCTGGTGGCAGCGCCCTCCAGAATATGTCAGCCAATAGTCTATCCAGCATAGCCGTGGGACTCAGCACATCAGGCTGTAGCCACTTTTGCAAAAGGTGGAGTAAGTCATAATACTGGGGTCTCGCGGGCTCAGCCGGCTTAAACCCCAACTGATATACCCGCTGGGTCTGGACCAACACATTCACCCCCAGTCTTGCCAAAATCTCACCCTTTACTTTTTGGTAGTCGGCCGCTTGATCATCCGGAAAGTCGATATACACCCTATGGGAATCGGATGCCAGGAATGGAGCGACGACTTCAGCCCACTGGTCACGGAGTAGCTTTTCCCTGATGGCCACCTTCTCATACATTGCCAGGTAGATTTCGATGTTGTCTGTGGGGGTCATCTTAGGGTTCGCTGAACGGACTGCTTTCCGGGCATCGTGCTGTCTGCAAAGCCATCTCGTGTTGTAGCAGAAACTGGTTGGTCTCTTGCTGCTGCTTATTAGCCTCCTGTTGGTGCAGGCGGGTCTCTCGCTGCTGCAAATTAGCCTCTATGAGGGCCTTCACAACAGCCTTCATTTTGTTGTGGGGCACGGGTTGAAATACCGCTGGTTTGATGTATGACATACAACTGTGCCCATAAATGCAAACCTAAAAATATATTGGCATTCACGCCAGCCTCACTGCGCTTGCACGCATCCTCCACCAATTGTGGGGATTCGCTCTGGTAGTTAGAACTAGTGGAGACAGTATAGGGGCAAAGTACACAGTTCTTGAATCAAACAGCGGTGTTTATTCATACATTGGTGTATAAGAAAATGCAGGTGGCTTTGTGTTTGTTCACACACAAGGAAAGTCCATAAACAATAAAAGTCACCTTTTCTCCTGGTTGTTAATTCACACCCTGTTAGCAGTTCAGCCTCATCAAGTCCATAGGCCTTTAGAGGGGCCTGAGTCCTCCAGCCCGGCTCAATCCTCAAATCCTAGCACAGCCCTCCGTTCACAGCACACAGACTCCTGAGCTCCACTGTCAGAGAGAGGTAAATCCACCTCACCTGGCAGTGCTGGCTGGTTTTTATGCCTGGCAAAACCCGGCCTGGAACATGGGGAATAGTCACCCACCCAGCACTTTGACTACTCACAGTAAGAGCCGTCCCGAATCAGCTATAACAGCCATGCTAAATCTTTAGGTGTCAATTAGCAATAGCTGCTGCTGACACACATAAATACCGGCTCTTACTTCACCGAGGCCAGGAACCTCGGTGACACATACCTTCCATCCACGATGATTCCAAGTACCTACTTACAGTATACAAAGAAATGTATATGATAAACAGATGGCTCAGACTAATGCCATACAGTGGCGTCCATTCACCATAGAGTTTCATTGTAAAAAAAAGTATACTTTTTACTGGACTCTGCAGGATACAAAAATGTAGTGCGCTGTCAAAAAGAGGCCTAAAACATGATGTGAACCCAGCCTTACCATTTTTCTGTAAGTTTCTACATTTACATGGACAACCAATATAAATATTTAATATCTGATCACTTTAATTTAATTTATTTATTTTTATGTTATGGCATATATGGATTTAAATGGAGTGGACCCGTTATTTCCAATCTCGGCTGTTGCCTTGAGAGTTCATCTGTCAAACACCACAGATCTCCTTCCAGCACCGTAGATCTACAAAATGTGCTGATGAGGGGGTAAAACTGTGTTCCAGCTTTGCGTTAGTGACAGTAGTGATACGGTACATGTTGCCTTTTATGCACCGCACAATAGGGTTTAGTACCATGATGAACTTGAAAGGGTTACAGTAATCATCTACAGAATATTAGACATTAAAGAGCTACAAGCAGCAAAATTTGTTGTGAATAATATTGCAGATTGAACCTTTTTTTCCCACTATTGTCAGATCTGCTTTACTAGAAATATAGCATAATGCCAGACTTTCCCTTGGCTTAAGTGAAAAAAATACTCAATTAAGGGTTTTATTTTTGGCAAGAAACATTCATTAGTGTAATGGACCATATGTGATTTGTAGAATGTTGAACTGCTAAATGTTCGCTCTTTCTTACTGTGTAATATGCAGATTGTATTAGTTTATGTTCTGCGGTAGAAGGAACGTAAGCTGAACCTTGGAGTAATGGCTGCTTTGGAAGTTGAAGGTTATCCAGCTATGAGCTTACTGTTTCATACATGCCAACAGTCCCATTGTAGACAGGATAGTCTTGTGAAATGGACCTCAAAGGGACAGGGTTTATGCCAATTTGTCCCAGGAGTGTTCCCTGGCATCTTCTGGGGCAGTGCTTAATCCCTTTGTGCACCGCATTATAAATGTACAGCACATGAAAAAGCAAGCTTCCAGGAAGACACATTGATGGAAAATTATAGGAAGATAAGGCTTTCAGTCAAATAACAATAAATTCATACATCCTTAAGACCAAAGTAGGCTGTGTTCTTATGGGGTTAAATGTCTAGATTTTGGTAATTTAAATGTTGGTAAGGATCTTTAAAATGTGTCTATAAAGCTCACTATTTACCATGGGGAAGGCAAGCCCAGCTGCTTCTATGAAGGCGAAGGAAGCCCAGCCAGAAGCATGAATTCTTTAGCCCCAGTACAAAATCTGTACTGGTACCCCCACCTACAATGTGCCATTTATTATACAGGTGTCTTCTCATGTGGCAGAGGGGTCTTCATGCACAGTCAGTCAGTAGGTGTCAGTAGTATGTGCAACTGCTTCCTTTTCACCCTTCCCCTCCACCCAATACCTATTATTCACAGGTAGTCATTGCATGCTGCTTTGCACAGCTATTCCTCTTCTTATGAACTGCAATATTAACAGTAAAGGGAGTCATGATTCTCGATGGGGTTTATTTTTTCCGGCAGGCTGTTCACTGTAATAGGGACTGGCCAGAGATCCGGCCGCAGCACAGCAAATATGCCAAGAGGTGGCTGGACAAATACCGCTGCACGCATGAAAATGGGGCCGAGCGGACTTCCGGCAGCACACGTATGCAGACTGTAGCACAGATCCGGCAAGCGGTTCCCCTGCTGCAACAGCCTGCTGGAAAAGATAAACACCAGTGTTAAACTGGCCTTGCTTGTCTCGGGACATTTCCTAAGAAGAAGGGTGCATAAGATGCACCTAGGTTTTTGAGGAGGAAAATAAGAAATCAAAAAAATATTTTGAACCAAAAGGTGTGCTTTTGATGGGTTTTGAACTAATGGTGGTGTGTGGCTGACACTATTATGGGTAGATCTGTGGATGACACTGTTATGGAGGGGATCTGTGGATAACGCACTGTTATGGGGAATCTGTGGATGACACTGTTATGGGGATCTGTGGATGGCACTGTTATGGGGGGATCTGTAGATGGCACTGTTATGGCGGGGATCTGTAGATGGCACTGTTATGGGGGGGATCTGTAGATGGCACTGTTATGGGGGGATCTGTGGATGGCACTGTTATGGAGGATCTGTGGATGGCACTGTTATGGGGGATCTGTGGATGACACTGTTATGGGGGGGTCTGTGGATTACACAGTTATTGTGGGGTCTGTGAATGACACTGTTATGGGGGATCTGTGGATGACACATATAGCATCTTATGCTATAGTGTCATCCACAGATCCCCCCCCCATAACAGTGTCCCTGTGTAAATAGTGACCCCAATACAGGGGGTAGAGGCCAGCAACTGGTGTTGAAATCGTGGAGGGGCCCGGTGCAGTCACTGTACTCTATTACACCGGGCCCCGCTCACACCAGTATTCATATGTAAAGTGTAGTCCAGGTAGCGCAATCCACTACTCACTATGAAACTCCCGTACTAGCAGGCACTGCAGGCTGGCCGGTCACTCACTTCCTCACGCGCATACTCCTCCGACTTTAATAATGAAGCAGGCAGAGTATGTGAGTACGGGAGTTTCATAGTGAGTAGTGGATTGCGCTACCTTGCCTACACTTTACATATGGATTGGCCACACTTTACATATGAATACTGGTGTCAGCGGGGTACGGTGTAATAGAGTACAGTGACTGCACCTGGCCCCGCCGCGAGTTGCCGACCTCCAGCCCCTCTTCCCTCTCCGCTGATACATCGCAGGCCGCGCTGTGCAGCATCACGGCCGGCGATGTATGAAGTGTTAGCAGAGTAAAAATGGCAGCATTCGCCCCATAAGACGCACTGCCATTTCCCCTCCACTTTTGGAGGGAAAAAAGTGTGTCTTATGTGGCGAAAAACACGGTACACCCCAAAATGTATCACCCCATTTCTCCCGTCTTCAGAAATATCCCCATTGTGGCCCGAATCTTATGTCTTGACACACGGCAGGGCCCAAACATAAAAGAGCATCCAGTGGCTTTCAGAACACAAAATTTGCTTGAAAATGTTTTAGGCTCCATTGCACACTTGTAATGGCATTGAGCTGCCAAAACAATAGAAAGCCCACATAAATGACCCCATTTTGAAAACTAGACCCCTAAGGTATTCATCTAGGGGTGGAGTGAGCTTTTAGACCCCCTAGTTTTTTGTAGAAATTAATGCTAAGCAGACGAGAAAAAACAAAAACATTTTTTAAACAAAAGTGTCAATTTATAGACAGATTTTTTTCTACCAAGCACATGAAAACCCTTATAAATGACCCCATTTTAATAACTAGATCCCATAAAGCATGCAACTAGTGGTGTAGTGAGCATGCTGAGTGCAAAGTTATTATAGGATGAAATAATGAGTATATATGATTTTATTCAAATTGTTAATAACATTTTCACAGTTAATTGGAGAAAAAAATATTTTTAGATGGGTAACACTGTTACTGTCTTAGAAATGCTCCACATTCTTATCTTTGTGGCTCGTACAGATGAGAAGTGAAGCTGTGCACCTATAAGGGAGGCAGATTTCTAAAAAGGCATTTGCCTGTACATATGACTATGTCTCATCAAACTGATAAAAAGGACAAAAACTGAACTGTAGTGAAAGGCAACAAGTCCAAGAAAACGAAGCAAAATGTCTCCAACTATGTTGCAAATTCCAGTTTGTTCACAAGATACAAGAACACTGATAGGGCTATAATGACAAGCTGGCATTCAAGGATAGTGACTGGTCGTACAACGTCTCTTTAGCCCCATCAATCCCTATATGAGAGACAAACGTGCTAAGTGATGTAGTGCACCATAACAGGCCCCTGATGTAGTGCACCATACCAGCCTGTATTTCAGAAAATTTTCTGCCGGGATTCGAACCCACGACCTTCTGTATCAGAGGCAAAGCACTTACCCACATGGCCATAAGAGCTGCATTGCAACTGACTGAAAAAATATGAGACTTCTACTGTTATAGCTGGCTAAGTGTACATCTATACACATGACAGCTGCCCCAACACACCCATCACTGCTAAAGCTCTATATGACAGCTGTCTCAGCACACTCAGCTCTGCTATATCTCTATATATGACAGCTGCCCCAGCACACCCAGATCTGCTACATCTATATATCTCTAAGTATTGCTATACAGTAGATAGATATATAGAGATATAGCAGAGCTGAGTGTGCTGGGGCAGCTGTCATGTGCATAGATGTAGCAGAGCTGGGTGTGTTTGGGCAGCTGTCATGTGTATAGATGTAGCAGAGCTGGGTTTGCTGGGGCAGCTGTCATATATAGAGATAAAGTAGAGCTGAGTGTGCTGGTGCAGCTGTCATGTGTATTAGATGTAGCAGAGCTGGGTGTGCCGGGACAGCTATCATTTATAGAGATATAGTAGAGCTGAGTGTGCTGGGACAGCTGTCATATAGAGTTAAAGCAGTGCTGAGTGTGTTGGGGCAGCTGTCATGTGTATAGATGCACACTTAGCCAGCTATAACAGTAGAAGTCTCATACTTAGTCAGTCGCAATGCAGCTCTTATGGCCGTGTGGGTAAGTGCTTTGCCTCTGATTCAGAAGGTTGTGGGTTCGAATCCCAGACACATCTCTCCCTCTCCTGAGGAAGGCAATACAAATGACTATGCCTGGGATTCGTAAATGCCTGCCCTGCTGGTGTCACCCGGTGTGGCCCGCAACCCCCTTGCAACGCCACTGCCTGCGCTGTCTGTGGCCGGCCGGGCGCTCCTCCTACTGGTAAGTGAAAGGTCTGTGCGGCGCATTGCTTATAGCACAGACCTGTCACTTACCAGTAGGAGGAGCGCACGGCCGGCCAAAAACAGCGCAGGTAAGTATAATGCTTCTAAAATTGCTAAGTAAACATGGCAGCCAGGACTGCAGTAGCGTCTTGGCTGCCATGGTAACCGATCGGATTAAACTGGGACTCCGATCGGAACTCTCCGCTGCCACTAATAATGGAGGGGAGGCCGCACTGGCCACCAATGAATTTAATACTGGGGAGGGGGGTCTGCCCCCTGCTGCCTGGCAGCACCTGATCTCTTACAAGGGGCTATGATACGCACAATAAACCCCTCAGGTACGGCAGTTATGTCCACAGTTCTTAGTATATTCTAACTTGAAGCTTCCCCATCACCATGGGAACGCCTCTGTGTTAGAATATATTGTCGGATCTGAGTTTCACAATTTAACTCAAATCCGATGGTATATTCTAACATAGAGGCGTTCCCATGGTGATGGGGGACGCTTCAAGTTAAAATATACCATCGGATTGGAGAAAACTCAGATCAGATGGTATATAATCGGCACACACTCACCCTGCTGTGTGTGTGGAGTGTGTGCTGATTGGTTTGTGCGCTGCGTGTGTGCTGATTGGTTTGTGCGCTGCGCATGCGCACTTCACTAATCGGCACACACGCACGGACAACAGCCCTGAGCACGTACACAGGGCTTTTATTAGTATAGATACATATAAGCAAAAAACGGAACAGCACCTCCTGAGACAAATCGCAGGTGCAAGCTACCCGGCAATAATAAAGCAAACAAATAAAGTAGCAGCACACCACTAATTGCGCTAAGACTGAGCGAACAGGTGACTGTGTGAACAGGGTCAAATACATGACGCCATTATTCACTGCAAAGCAGTGAAGAAGCTCTTAGCGCATATTATTGATCAAAAATATGTCGAGCCCACCTACCAGACGACAAGGTAGCTTCTTATCAGGTGGGACCTGTATTTGACCCTGTTCACACATTCACCTGTTCGCTCAGTCTTAGCGCATTTAGTGGTGTGCTGCTACTTTATTTGTTTGCTATATATACAGGGAGTGCAGAATTATTAGGCAAGTTGTATTTTTGAGGATTAATTTTATTATTGAACAACAACCATGTTCTCAATGAACCCAAAAAACTTATTAATATCAAAGCTGAATATTTTTGGAAGTAGTTTTTAGTTTGTTTTTAGTTTTAGCTATTTTAGGGGGATATCTGTGTGTGCAGGTGACTATTACTGTGCATAATTATTAGGCAACTTAACAAAAAACAAATATATACCCATTTTAATTATTTATTTTTACCAGTGAAACCAATATAACATCTCAACATTCACAAATATACATTTCTGACATTCAAAAACAAAACAAAAACAAATCAGTGACCAATATAGCCACCTTTCTTTGCAAGGACACTCAAAAGCCTGCCATCCATGGATTCTGTCAGTGTTTTGATCTGTTCACCATCAACATTGCGTGCAGCAGCAACCACAGCCTCCCAGACACTGTTCAGAGAGGTGTACTGTTTTCCCTCCTTGTAAATCTCACATTTGATGATGGACCACAGGTTCTCAATGGGGTTCAGATCAGGTGAACAAGGAGGCCATGTCATTAGATTTTCTTCTTTTATACCCTTTCTTGCCAGCCACGCTGTGGAGTACTTGGACGCGTGTGATGGAGCATTGTCCTGCATGAAAATCATGTTTTTCTTGAAGGATGCAGACTTCTTCCTGTACCACTGCTTGAAGAAGGTGTCTTCCAGAGACTGGCAGTAGGACTGGGAGTTGAGCTTGACTCCATCCTCAACCCGAAAAGGCCCCACAAGCTCATCTTTGATGATACCAGCCCAAACCAGTACTCCGCCTCCACCTTGCTGGCGTCTGAGTCGGACTGGAGCTCTCTGCCCTTTACCAATCCAGCCACGGGCCCATCCATCTGGCCCATCAAGACTCACTCTCATTTCATCAGTCCATAAAACCTTAGAAAAATCAGTCTTGAGATATTTCTTGGCCCAGTCTTGACGTTTCAGCTTGTGTGTCTTGTTCAGTGGTGGTCGTCTTTCAGCCTTTCTTACCTTGGCCATGTCTCTGAGTATTGCACACCTTGTGCTTTTGGGCACTCCAGTGATGTTGCAGCTCTGAAATATGGCCAAACTGGTGGCAAGTGGCATCTTGGCAGCTGCACGCTTGACTTTTCTCAGTTCATGGGCAGTTATTTTGCACCTTGGTTTTTCCACACGCTTCTTGCGACCCTGTTGACTATTTTGAATGAAACGCTTGATTGTTCGATGATCACGCTTCAGAAGCAATTTTAAGAGTGCTGCATCCCTCTGCAAGATATCTCACTATTTTTGACTTTTCTGAGCCTGTCAAGTCCTTCTTTTGACCCATTCTGCCAAAGGAAAGGAAGTTGCCCAATAATTATGCACACCTAATATAGGGTGTTGATGTCATTAGACCACACCCCTTCTCATTACAGAGATACACATCACCTAATATGCTTAATTGGTAGTAGGCTTTCGAGCCTATACAGCTTGGAGTAAGACAACATGCATAAAGAGGATGATGTGGTCAAAATACTTATTTGCCTAATAATTCTGCACGCGGTGTATATATATATATATATATCCCACCCTAAAAATTAAAAGTAAATGTTCGCTAGCATCAGTAGCGGTGCGTCCACTGACCAACAATTATGGACAGACCCTAACAGATGACCACTGACCGACTAACAGATGGACAGTGACAGATGGCCTCTTACCGCCAGTGACAGACGGACGGTGACAGATGGCCTCTGACCACCAGTGACAAATGGACACAGGGTCCCTAATGAAAGTAACTGACCATCTCTAATAGACTCATAATGACAGTAGCCTAATGACGGATGCCCACTGACCACTAGAGATGTGGAGTGGGCTCGGCATGCATGTTCGTACCTGCATTCCCTGGATTTAATGGATTTATTTTGTCACCAAAAATGAGAAAAATTAAGGTGGGTCCAGCACCAGCACGCTTTGTGATGGCCACTCCGAAACATTGACTTTGTTTCCTTAAGCCACTTCGTAACCAGTTTGGCAGTATGCTTCGGGTCATTGTCCATTTGGAAGACCCATTTCGGCCCAAGCTTTAACTTTCTGGCTGATGTTTTGAGATGTTGCTTCATTATTTCCACAAAATCTTTTTTCCTCATGATGCCATCCATTTTGTGAAGTGCACCAGTCCCTCTGGCAGCAGAACAACTCCATAACATGATGCTACCACCCCTGTGTTTCACAGTTGGGATGGTGTTCTTAGTCTTCCAAGTTCCTCCCTTTTTCCTCCAAACGTAACGATGGTCATTATGGCCAAAAAGTTCAATTTTAGTTTTGTCAGACCACAGGACATGTCTCTAAACATGTAGGTTCTAATACAAATCAAGTAAAATGTAGAGATGAGTGGCACTGCCGTGTGTCTATCCGTTACATATCGAACCCCTCTGACACTCTGTCTATCTTCAAACAGTATACGTGGTGCTCAGCCAATATTCAAAGTGCCAATGATAGTTGTGTATAGAGATAAAAGAAGGCGACACTCACCACTGTAGGCACTCACCACTGTAGAGTATACGTTCCTTTATTTTTCCATATATTAAAACATCGGGGCTGGAGCGACCTGCAAAGTTTCATAGCAAATAGAGCAACAACAGCTGTTCCGCGCTAGTTTGCACTTCCTCTGGCCACTGAAGTCAGCGAGCACCTATGCGCTGACCTTTGTACATCACGGCTTCAAGTTGCCATGACAGCAATAGACGCTTGCCTTGATTACATTACCAAAAAAATACAAAAAAACACATTTAGCAACATTGCGACATTACACAGTGACAAATACACTGAGGTAATTTCTATCATTAAGTCCTGAGGGGCCCAAGGCTGCGGTTCTCATTATCCATCTCGCTTATTTTTGTAGAAGTGTGTGATGCCTGTCCCCGCCTTGAAACATGTGTGGAACTAACTCAATTCCCGCAAAAGACAGAAAACCTAGATCTCCTCCATGTTTGGTATAGACATGTACTATAAGCCTTGGGCAACCCTTACCTGTTCTAAATGAATTTATATACTCCCTGAACCTTTCAAAGAGGGGTCGTATAGTCTTCCCTATATAAAAAGCACTGCATCGGAACTGCACCAAGTAGACAACAAAATTACTTTTGCATGTGATGAACTGAGATACCCTATGTGACACTCCTCGAAAAGACAGAGGGGGAGATTTATCAAACTGGTGTAAAGTAGAACTGGCTCAGTGGCCCATAACAACCAATCAGATTCCAGCTTTCATTTTCTAAAGGAGCTGTCAAAAATGAAAGGTGGAATCTGATTGGTTGCTATGGGCAACTGAGCCAGTTTTCCTTTACACCAGTTTGATAAATCTCCCCCAGAAACTTACTTTGACTGTTATATTTACAAAAGGAGCAATTACCGCATTTGTAATTCCCTGTCGGTTTTCTATTAGACAACCAGTTACCGACTTTTGTGTCCCGAATTTTACTCCTCACTAATTTGTCCTTGATAGTATGACACAGTTTAAAAGTAACAAGGGGTCTCTTCTCCATAAGCTCTTGTAACCCTTCTTTATTTCTCAAAATATCCCAATTGTCCTGAATGATATATTTGATTGAATCAGCCACTGGGCTCAACTTAAAGGCAAACGCAAACCTCTCTTCCCCACCCTGTGCCCTAGACTTCTTCCTAGCCAATAATTGATCCTGTCTAAGGAGCATAACTTGTTTCCCAGCTGCATTTACATCTTGTTTAGGGTAACCCCTAGCAACTAATTTGTTTTTTAGTTCTTGCGCTTGTCTTGCATACCCTTCCTGTGTGTTATTAATTCGCTTTAACTGAACCAATTGGCTATATGGTATGGACTTTTTTACACTCTGTGGGTGAAAGCTATTATGGTGAAATAGGGAGTTAGTATCAGAGGGTTTTTGATATCCACATGTTCGCAATTTCCCTTCATGTACCGACACTGATACATCTAAAAATTCTAGGGACTTTCTTCCATAATTAAGCGTGAACCTCATGTTCATATTATTGACATTATTTAGATGGGTTATGAAATCTCTACATTGCGTCTCCGTGCCCAACCAAATTATGAACACGTCGTCGACATAACGCCAAAAAAATCTGCGTATACCGTAAAAAGGGGTTAGTGATAGAAAAAACATATTTGTCCTCAAATACAGCCTAAAATAAGTTGGCGACGGTACACAACACAGGAGTACCCATTGCCATTTCCAGTCTTTGTTTGTACCACTGTTCGCCAAACTTGAAGGCATTGTTAGTGAGGACAAAATCAAGGGCTTCCTCTATGAAATGGCAATAAAGTTTACTTTTATCCGTCCTGCTTAACACTTTTTTAACTACTTCAACTCCCACCGTATGAGGAATGTGGGTGCAGAGGCTCTCTACATCCAGTGACACTATAAAAAACAATAAAGACCAGAGGTGGCCAATTGGTAAAAGTGGAAAACAGTGTCCACCCAATAAAACCAAAAGGACACCCATACAATGTGACTCGGTACTAGCTCCCGAGTGAAACAAGCGAAAAAACTAAGAAACGGAGCTCATAGTACCGAGTATAAAAATATATAATTTTATTATGACATGATTAAAATATAAAGCAAAAAATAATATGCAGAGGAAGCAGCAAAAAGAATTCCACCCTGGGATAGCACACGTGTCAAATATAAAGCATAATGATCAATGAAATAGGTTATACATGGTACAGTGACCAGCCATTGACCAAAAATAGATCATAGCTATCGGTTGAGTCAACAATCAGAAAAGTACCTGCACGGCTGGATAAACAGGGGTTGCATGCAAGTGCAGCATAAACCAGATGGGGGCAGACCCCGATAGTAGCCAGGTATCAAGTAACCTAAATCCAATGCCGTGCTATATCACCCAGGATGGCGCTACCCCAGTAACACTTGGCTGAATCGCTCCTGCCACTCAAAATTATTAATGGCACAGAGGAAGTCGCTTTTTTCAATAGCGATCTGAGTAGCTAGTCCACATATTTAGATAACGCCTCATGCCCAATTCCCGCTACAATAGGGAGGCCTGGTGGTCGGGTCAGCAACTTGTGGACCTTGAGTACAAAGTACCAGGTGGGTTTTCTAGGGTGGGACGTTACCAATTTATCGATGATACTACTAGGGAGAAAGTCAGCCACTACATATTTAAGTAACTGTTTTTCTAACTGCAGCTAAATAGATCCAGTGGGATCACTTCCCAATTTCTCATACACAGTGAGGTCTTCAAGTTGTCTCTGTGCCTCCTGCAGGTAGTAATCCTTGGTCATCAGAACAACGTTCGTTGGCCGGCTTCACTATGACATCATCTAACTTACCAAGCCACTGAGGGGCGATTTTCTCACCTGCAGTTATGTTATCTTGGACCCTGGGATAAATCAAAGCTTTCATATCCCTAAGGGCCCGTTTGTGAAAGATGTCTATGCTACAGCCGGCCATCATGGATGTGGATTTAATACCACCCTTGAATCTTTCAAACCCTTCAAACGTACTGCCCTGCTCTCGTAGGTCAGTATCAGTAAGTAACTCTAGGCATGAGACTTCCATTTTGTCGAAATGATTAGGGATACTAAACCCCAACTGATTAAAATCAGCTGGAATTTCTCCTTCCTTACTTAATGGTTGCTTAATGGGTACATCTCTGAACATTTTTTTAAGATAGAGCTTGCGGTTCGATCTATACAGATCAATCTCATACTCCACTGGATCAAAATACTCAACCAGACTGTATCCCAGCCCTTTATTAAGGACTGCAATACAGTCCGGAGTGAGTTCATGGTCAGTCAAGTTAATCACAATATTATTTTTGATGGCACCCACACAGTCATGGGGAGCTAGGTCTAACGTCTCCAGGCGACTTGTCGCCTCCTGCGAGTGGATCTTCTGGCTTCTCTTGCCTCTTCGGGTTCTCCCCCGCCTGGTCTTGCCTCTAAAGGGTCATCTCTCTGTGTCTGTTTCGCTGGATCGCCCTCCAAGATACTGGAATCGGAATCGGAATCTGTGGTCCAGTAGTCATTCTTCATTTTACGTTGGGGGCACCTTTTCTGCTGTTTGCATTTGTTCCATTCAAATATTTTTTCATTGTCATAGTCACATGTCCCATAGGAACTTGTCTTTCTTCCTCTCTTTAATTTCTACTTGGTCAAGGACAAGTTTTTTATTTAATTTCTTTTCAAAATTGAGGAATTGGGTCTCTGTTAATCTTGTTCTGAGTTCCTCCTTCGCTTTTTTCAGTTCCTTATTCACGGCTTTATTTTCAAATGCAGTAATTGCTCCTTTTGTAAATATAACAGTCAAAGTAAGTTTATGTCTTCTCAGTTCATCACATGTAGAAGTAATTTTGTTGTCTACTTGGTATAGTGTCGATGCAGTGCTTTTTATATAGGGAAGACTATACGACCCCTCTTTGAAAGGTTCAGGGAGCATATAACTTCAATCAGAACAGGTAAGGGTTGCCCTAAGCTTATAGAACATGTCCGTACCAAACATGGAGGAGATCTAGGTTGTCTGTCTTTTGCGGGAATTGAGTTAGTTCCATACATGTTTCAAGGCGGGGACAAGCATTGCACGCTTCTACAAAAAGAAGCGAGATGGATAATGAGAACCGCAGCCTTGGGTCCCGCAGGACTTAATGATAGAAATGACTTAAGTGTATTTGTGTAATGTCACAATGTTGCTAAATGTCTTATTTTGTATTTTTTTGGTAATGTAATCAAGGCAAGCGTCTATTTCTGTCATGGCAACTTGACGCCGTGATGTACAAAGGTCAGCGCATAGGTGTGCGCTGACGTCAGTGGCCAGAGGAAGCGCAAACTAGCTCGAAAACGGCCGTCCCTGCTCTATTTGCTGTGAAACTTTGTAGGTCGCTCCAGCCCTGATGTTTTAATATATGGAAAAATAAAGGAACGTATACTCTACAGCAGGGCCGGACTGGGGCAAAAAATAGGCCCGGGCATTTTTGACTGAGCAGCCCAATCACATGACCCCCAACAGGCCCCACCCCCTTGCAGTCTAGGGGCAGGGCCAAAACCGGAAGCACAATTGAGAGGCAGGGCCAGCCACCAGTAAGATAGGAAGGCTTCGGCCAACACACAAGCTTCTTTGGGGGTCCCCAGGTGACATTAGGGGTCTTAGACATTAGGGGACTGGACACAAAGCACAGCATGCAGCGGTTTATGTCCCGCTGATTCTCTGCATTTTTCCCAGATTGTGGCCGGATCTCTGCCGTACCCCATTATAGTTAATGGGGCTGGCGGGCATTCTGTCTGCATCCAGCAGTGCCGGATCCAGTGAATTCTCAGCTGGAACAGCCTGCCAGGATCACTAACGCAGATATGAAAGTAGCCTAATACAGCGCCCCATACCTCTTATATCCAGTGACGTCTCCTCTGATGTAGATGTTCTCTTTCTTCATCTTCTCCATTCAGACCAGACCACCGTGATAATTTCTTTCAGCCATCTCACGTCTCTGCAGAGTTTGACAGACATCTTAGTTTCCTACTTTTCCATCATCTTTCAATTAACATCCCATCATGCACACCCCATACTGAGAAGCTGTGCTCCCCAAAACTATACTGCAAAAAGAACTGTGCTAAGCTGATGCTGTGCCAGGGTGCCCCCAAAGTAATGGTGCTCCCAAAGTCCCAACAATAGTAATTATTTCTTTGCCAGAGTGAATTTAGTAGTAATAGTGTTCCTACAGTGCCCCCAACAGTAATTGTGTCCCGAAAGTAATAATGCTCCCATAGTCCCCCAGTTCCCCTTATAATGTGCACCAGTACAAAAAATGCCCTGTTGTGTGGCAGTAAAAAAAGAAATACCTCCTCTTAGTGCCCCCAGTAGAGCCAATGTCCCCAGAGTGCCCTCATGTGTTCCAATGACCCGTACTGTGTGCCACTACAAAAAACACTTAGTGCCACCAGTTGAGCTTAGGTGCCTTAGCTTGAGCTTAAGTGACCTTATAACTTGTGCCAGTATAAAATACTCCTATATAGTCCCCCCAGAAGATGCCCCCATAGTGCTCCTTCCCCGTCTCCATAGTGCCCTCCATAATGTGGCACTATAAAATGCCCCTATAGACTGCCCCACATAGATACCCCCATAATGCTCCTTTCCTCCCTTCCCCATAGTGGCATCAAAATGGGTGCCAGTTTTAAATGCCCCTATATAATGCCTTCATAGTGCTCTTGTCCCCCACTTCTCCATAGTGCCCACCTATAATGCGTGCCAGTATATAGGGCCCCCAGTAGATGCCCCCATAGTGCTCCTTCCCCTCTTCTCCATAGTGCCCCCCCATAATGTGCCAGTATATAGGGCCCCCATAGTGCTTCCCCTCTTCTCCATAGTGCCCCCGTATTGTGCCAGTATATAGGCCCCCCATATTGTGCCAGTATATATGGCCCCATAGTGCTTCCCCTCTTTTCCATAGTGCCGACCCCCCCATATTGTGCCAGTATATAGGGCCCCATAGTGCTTCCCCTCTTCTGCATAGTGTCCCCCCCATATTGTGCCAGTATAAAGGGCCCCATAGTGCCCCCCCATATTGTGCTAGTATATAGGGCCCCATAGTGCTTCCCCTCTTCTCCATAGTGCCCCCTCCATGTTGTGCCAGTATATAGGGCCCCATAGTGCTTCCCCTCTTCTCCATAGTGCCGACCCCCCACATATTGTGCCAGTATATAGGGCCCCATAGTGCCCCCCCATATTGTGCCAGTATATATGGCCCCATAGTGCTTCCCCTCTTCTCCATAGTGCCGACCCCCCCCCCCTATATTGTGCCAGTATATAGGGCCCCCACCCCCCTTCTTGCCACAGTATAGTATAAAATTAAATAATAAAAACAATAAACTCCTATACTTACCTCCATGCTGCTGTCAGCGATGCAATGCAGGCCTCTTCCGGCCTGTGTCCCGCGCTGTACGGCTCGGGCGGCGTGCAATGACGTCATCGCTCCGCCTGCACATGCCTCTGATAGGCTACAGGCACTAGGCCTGTAGCCTATCAGAGGAATGGGCAAGGGAGACGCCTCTCCCCTGCTCCATTCATCTGTATCGCTGTCCTGAGGACGGCGATACAGATGAATATGGAGATGAGCGCTTCCACAATGGAAGCCAGGGCCGGTACAAGGCAGGGGCCGAAGGAGCGGGTGCCCTGGGCGCTACAAGGAGGGGGGCGCAGCAGGGCCGGACTGGCCTGCCGGGATACCGGGAAATTTCCCGGTGGGCCGGCAAGCCTGAGTGCCGCAAGGCCGCGGCCCTGGTGACAAGTGGGGGCGGCCGCGGCCGGCGGCAGGGCAGAGCAGGAGATGAGCGCTTCCATTGCGGAAGCGCTCATCTCCATAGTCATCTGTATTGCCGTCCTCAGGACGGCAATACAGATGCCTGCGCTGCGGCAGAGGAGGGAGAGGTGTGTCCCCTCCTGTTCCTCTGATAGGCTGCCGGCCTAGTGCTGGCAGCCTATCAGAGGCCGGTGCAGGCGGCGCGATGACGTCATCGCGTCGCCTGACTGCCGTATAGCGAGGGACACAGACGGAAGAGGCGGCCTGCATCGCATCACATTGCTGGAGGTAAGTATAAGTTTTTTTTTTTAGTTTTTTTAAATTTATATAGGTACAATACTGGGCTGGGCTGGCACATAAGGGGGGACTACTGGGCTGGCACATGATAAGGGGGGACTACTGGGCTGGGCTGGCACATGATAAGGGGGGCTACTGGGCTGGCACATGATAAGGGGGGACTACTGGGCTGGGCTGGCACATAAGGGGGGCTACTGGGCTGGCACATGATAAGGGGGGACTACTGGGCTGGCACATGATAAGGGGGGCTACTGGCACATGATAAGGGGGGCTACTGACACATGATAAGGGGGGCTACTGGCACATGATAAGGGGGGCTACTGGCACATGATAAGGGGGGCTACTGGCCCATAAGGGGGCTACTGGCACATAAGGGGGGCTATTGGCACATAAGGGGGGCTACTGGCCCATAAGGGGGCTATTGGCAATAAGGGGGGCTACTGGCACATGATATGGGGGGCTACTGGCACATGATAAGGGGGGCTACTGGCCCATAAGGGGGCTACTGGCACATAAGGGGGGCTATTGGCACATAAGGGGGGCTACTGGCCCATAAGGGGGCTATTGGCAATAAGGAGGGCTACTGGCACATGATATGGGGGGCTACTGGCACATGATATGGGGGCACTCTGGCTACTGGCACATGATATGGGGGCACTCTGGCTACTGGCACATGATATGGGGGGGGGCTCTGGCTACTGGCACATGATATGGGGGCATCTATGGGGGCACATCTTACTGCAGATTATTTAGGGGCATCTACTGAGGCTAAAAAGAAGATATTTTATATGGGGGGCTCTGTATAGGGGCATTTTATACTGGGACACATTATGGTGGGTACTATGGGGAAGGGGGGAGCACTATGGGGGTCATCTACAGGGGCACTGAGAAGGGGGGTATTTTATGTTGGCACATTATGGGAACATTAGCTCAACTGGGGGCATTACAAAGGGGTATGTTTTGCATATTATAAGGAGAATTATTACTACTGGGGGGGGCATTATGGTGGGTTTTATTACTCCCCCATGGTATGACCCCCTAGTAGCAGCACCAGCCTCTCCCTGCTCTGCTATTCCTCTGCCCCTTCTCCAAATCCTTATTATGAAATCTTTCTCATTAGGATAAAGCACAACATCAGCTCCGCCGAGCCCCCGGCCAAGTGTTGAAGTGGCGTCCGAGATCCCCAAGGGCCAAGTCAAGTAACTGTAAGTTTTTATGGGGGTTCTACAAAAGAGCTATCGTGGGGCAAAGTTCATATTCGTGTTTACACACGTGTTTTAAAATGAATACTTTCAAAGTCCCACAGTCCTTTGTTCTATTGCTTTAAGTATATTCTTGTTTTGAAACAACATTGAGTTTGCCATCTTCGCCCTGGGCACCAAATGGCCTTGTCCCAGCCCTGATGGAAGCGCTCATCTCTACTCCTGCCCGGCTGCTGCCACATTAATAAAAAAAAAAAATAAACTCAGCCGGCGGCCCGCCTGATTGTGTTCGGCCCAGCCCACCAGGCGGCCCGGCCCACCGGGCAAATGCCCGGTCTGCCCTATGGCCAGTCCGGCCCTGCTCTACAGTGGTGAGTGCCACCTTCTTTTATCTGTATACACAACTATCTAAAAATTTAGGTATTTGTTCCTGTGTACATTTATTTTTCTTTTGAAGTACTGGCTTCTTCCTGGAAGAGTGGTCTTTCAGCCCATGTTAATACAGTACTCGTTTCACTGTGGATATTGACAAAATGCTTGTACATGCAAAAAATTTGCTTCATGACGAATTACTTTGTCACAAAGCGCATTTTTTTGTAAGTAGCAGGTACAATGACAGGTAGCTGCGATAGCGCCTCCCCCGTTATTGTACTCCTCAAATGCCACATTCAGCGGCATCCGAGTGTAAAATTAACAATTACATTTTTTTTTTACCAAACTTACTACCTCCATTTGCTCGCGACGGGCCAGCCGCCGCCATCTTGCTTGAAGATCTCAGCCGAAATCCTGTGGGATTTGATTCGCTCATTAATATCAGATATTAAGAAAAACATGCATATGTGTCTTTTTATATAGTCTATGTCAATTCCTAGTTTCTTTCATGACTACAAGATACATTGCTAGCAGCTAGAAAAGAATATGGTATCTGTTAAAACAGACATTCCCTTGAACGGCAGTCACAGAGGTGAGCTGATATAGAACGCTATATGCTGCTGGTTACATTTCCAGTCACATTTTTTATATCACTCGTTTCTAATGTTTAAAAGCTTCTTTTAGTTTTGCTCAAGAACAACTTGGTGAAAACCGGAGGCCTGCTTGTGTGATACATCCGCAGTGCACCTCCTGCTGATGCGACTCTTATTTTCTCTTGGTAACACTCAGTAGAGCCGCGTCGCTGTGCTAGTTTTTAATGTCATGTTTTCTTACAGACTGGTTTAGCCTTTGCCGAACCTTGGTAGATAAATTATAAAACATCAATGAGAGGAGCTGCTCTTTTTTTGTGTCTCAGGCAGGAGGAGAAATGCTGTCAAACGATACAAACGCTAGAAAATGAGAAGGATTTTTTTCACGCAGAAGAAATTTATTCATTCATCTGAAATTATAGCAAAAGTCATAAAACAATAATAATTATATAATTTCAACTAGAGATGAGCGAATCGATTCGTACAAATAGATTTGCCTCATAAAGTCGAGTTCTACACCTGCTAGGGGTGTCCCCGAAGTCAAGGACGCTGATTAACAGGATAACCTAAACAGATCTGCTAGATTTGCTAGATAAAAATAAAAAAAAGTTTATCGAAATGTACATCACAAAAATATTACAAATATATCCGCAAAAAAACAAGGGCAGGATAGAAAAAGACTAATGATACTGCTACATGCATGGAAACACCACTGAATGTGTTGGCAACTCGACAATAGAAGATATAGCACTGCTGGCCTATGCTGATACAGATATGCCTAAAAAAAAAAATATTTTAGAGGAACAAACAATATCAAAAAAATAAAAAAAATATAACAGGGCATACATGCAAAAACTGTAATGGCCTAAATGTCATGGGCAGGAACCAGAAGGTGAAAAAAAATTCTAGGCCTAAATAGCCACAATGTAATTGCAGTTATGAAAAAAAAAACTAGAATTTCTTATACCAAACAATTCCATAAATCTAGCCAACCCAACAAGATGTTAGATATTAATACCCATAATAAAGATGGTCTGTTCCACTCAGCAGCTCACCACCGAGCTGGCTTCGTTTTATTAACAGACATCTCAGCCAGATTAACAGACATCTCAGCCAGCCCTAACAATCTTGTACCTATGCCGCTGTTCTGAGTAGCAGTACAAGCGCAGAGGTTCTGCTTCCACAGCAGCAACTACCGATCTTCAAATTTATTTTAGACCCAAAATTGAATCTAGCAATCAATTTGCTGAAACTAATGTCAATAAATCTCTGTATCCACCATTAGAAAAAGCAAATATATATTGATTTTGCAGATACAATTATATTAATAATGAGAATTATGATTAGAGATGAGGGAATTTCTCAAAAATTCGATTCAGCAGGCGTCGCTCATAGAATTACTGCACACTTCACTTATTTGGGCAGTTACGGGGCCAAAACTGACCAAATAACTCAAGTGTGAACTCAACCTTACAGGTCAATGTTAGTGTGAAGAAGAAGCACACTCCTTTTACACAGTCGGCAGCTGATTTCACATAGATATCTACAGAACCTGTGCTATTAAACGCTTATACAAGTAGAACCCCCCCGACAGAGTGGAGTGTGTATCAGCAGTAAGTTTGTGTTGACGTCACTGATTATTTTGCCCTTCCTCTGATCCGTCAAAACAATAACCCCCAAAAAACAGATCCTGTCTTTGGAGCATCCGCCTTCACACAGTCAGCATTTGGTCAGTAATCCATCAGTATTGATAAAGCCAAAAAAACAGAAGTGGATCCAGAACAGAGATGACATGTGAATGTATTTGCATGTCTTCTATGTTTTGTACCCACTCCTGCTTTTGGCTACCAAATCAAAAGCCAATTCTGATGCAAAAAAAGGACCATGTCATGCAGGCCTTACAGCTGTTACACAGACAGGATCCGTTGTGCATATAATTTTTCCTTCTTTCTGACAGATCAGAAGAAAGGTCAAATAAATGATGATGTCAGCCAGGCCGAAAGACAAAATAGTGGCCCAGTCATGAAGTGGGGTGGGTGGGAACAGCATGAGAAGTCCACAGAGTGGCCCTATGACATAGTGGTGAGGTGGAAGCAGCATGAGGAGACCACAGAATGGCCCAATGACAGATTCTGGAGGTGGCTGCAGCATCAGGAGGAGGCCACAGAGTGGCACAATGACAGTGTGGAAGTGGCAGCAGCAGCATCAGGAGGAGGCCACAGAGTGGCACAATGACAGTGTGGAGGTGGCAGCAGCAGCATCAGGAGGAGGCCACAGAGTGGCACAATGACAGTGTGGAAGTGGCAGCAGCAGCATCAGGAGGAGGCCACAGCGTGGCACAATGACAGTGTGGAGGTGGCAGCCGCAGCATCAGGAGGCCACAGAGTGGCACAATGAACGAGTGTGGAGGTGGCAGCAGCAGCATCAGGAGGAGGCCACAGGGTTGCACAATGACAGTGTAGAGATGGCAGCAGCATCAGGAGACCACAGAGTAACAAGGTGATAGTGTGGAGGTGGCAGCAGCATCAGAAGACCACAGAGTGGCAAGGTGACATAGTATGGAGATGGCAGCAGCATAAGGTGACCACAGAGTGGCAAGGTGACATAGTGTGGAGGTGGCAGCTGAAGATGGTGGGTGAAAGGTGGAGCACTTGGCATCAGATGTGTGGCATTAGGTGGGTGGCAGCATCAGAATAGTAGTTGAGGCAGGTAGCCATAAGAAACGGGTCTCTTTTGTCAAAGGGTTGGTGTCACATCATGGATGATCTAGTCTGATGCATCAGGCATTGGTGGGTGGAAATCCTGGCTGATCCACGCATGATTCATCCTGACAAAGGTCAGTCTCTCCACATTTTGGGTGGACAGGCGAGTTCTTCTTGGGGCAACTATGTCCCCAGCCGCACTAAACACCCACTTTGATGCCATACTACTGGACAGGCAGGATAGCTTTTCCATGGCAAACTCTGCCAATTGAGGCCACAAATCCAGTTTGGCTGCCCAGTAGTCTAGCGGATATTTAATGTAGGGTGGAAGGGTTCTGTTCAAGTATGTCACCACCTGCCGGTTCAGGTCCTGCTTCAGGTCTAGCTGCTGCTCGTGAGTAGTTTCTTTACTTAGCAGGTGAAGAAAAGCTGCTCATCAGCGACTCTAAATTGAAGTTGATGCTGATGGAGCTGTAACTGCTCCTACCTCCCAAACTGCCACAACAGCCATGGCAGTGGAACGTGAGTGCAGAGGGCCCCCCCCGGTCAGACCTGCGAGAGGGTGGACGATGGCGCAGATAGGCTGCGGCCAACTCACTACATAGGATGTCTCTACAGTAGTTCAGTTTGTCCTCCCTCTCAGCAGGTGTAAAAATGGCCCCCATTTTGGACCGGTAGCGAGGGTCCAACAAGGTGGAGAGCCAGAATTCATTCCCAAGTCACTACCCAAGCAAGTGAGCATGTAGCGGGTAGGGCTGAGTGAACCCGAACTGTAAAGTTCGGGTTCGTACCAAACTTTAGGATTTTTGGACCACGGACCCGAACATTTCAGTAAGTTTGGGTTCAGGTTCGGTGTTCGGCACTTTCTTGGCGCTTTTTGAAAGGCTGCAGAGCAGCCAACCAACAAGCGTTTGACTGTGTGCCCTTAGAAGCCATCACAGCCATGCCTACTAATGGCATAGCTGTGATTGGCCAGTGTAGCATGTGACCTAGCTTCTATAGAAACCTGGAGTCACGTAGCGCTGCACGTCACTCTGCTGTTACTAGTGAAGAGAGAGGATGCGGCTGGTGATTTCAAGGAGAGAATAGGACTAAATCTTTGTTCAAAACGTGAATCTAACTCAGCGATCTACATGCATTTTGTTGTGTGGGTGCAAGGCACAATTTTTCTATCCTGCCCTGACCCCAGTGACCGAAAAAAAAAAACTAAGGTCATTTAGGTGGGCGGCGGACATTTTATGCAAGCTCAGTGCACCAGCACTGCATCTGAGCTTTTGTGACATTGAAATCCAAGCTCGAAAAACAGCACTAATAATCTGGTTGTAAAAAATCACCCTTTTTTGGCAATATACTGTACAACATCTGGTGCATTTTCAGGATTAGTCAGTGTGCAATTTAAGCTAGAAATACAGCCATAATTTTCTGGGTTTTTAAAAACACACTTTTTTGCCAAAATACACATTTTTTCTGGCCTTGCAGCATCAAGACGTTTACATTTCCAGGGCTATATACTGCTGTCATATTCAGTTATTAATCAAATACCCATTTGTGGCACAAATCTTTGATTGCAGCCTAGTGTGGGTCAGGGCATGTGAGATACACCCTTTATATACAGGTGTTCTATTCAATTATTAAAAATAAAGGCATTTTGGGCACAAATCTTTAATTGCGGCCTAGTGTGGGTCAGGGCGTGTGAGATACACCCTTTATATACAGGGGTTTTATTCTTTTATTAATAAAACACCCTTTTTGGGCAAAATACACAATTGTTCAGGCCTTGCAGCATCAAGACTTTTGAAATTCCAGGGTATTACACTCACCTAAAGAATTATTAGGAACACCATACTAATACGGTGTTGGACCCACTTTTGCCTTCAGAACTGCCTTAATTCTACGTGGCATTGATTCCACAAGGTGCTGATAGCATTCTTTAGAAATGTTGGCCCATATTGATAGGATAGCATCTTGCAGTTGATGGAGATTTGAGGGATGCACATCCAGGGCACGAAGCTCCCGTTCCACTACATCCCAAAGATGCTCTATTGGGTTGAGATCTGGTGACTGTGGGGGCCATTTTAGTACAGTGAACTTATTGTCATGTTCAAGAAACCAATTTGAAATGATTCGAGCTTTGTGACATGGTGCATTATCCTGCTGGAAGTAGCCATCAGAGGATGGATACATGTTCTCATTCTTTTTACGCCAAATTCGGACTCTCCCATTTGAATGTCTCAACAGAAATCGAGACTCATCAGACCAGGCAACATTTTTCCAGTCTTCAACAGTCCAATTTTGGTGAGCTTGTGCAAATGTAGCCTCTTTTTCCTATTTGTAGTGGAGATAAGTGGTACCCGGTAGGGTCTTCTGCTGTTGTACCCCATCCGCCTCAAGGTTGTGCGTGTTGTGGCTTCACAAATGCTTTGCTGCATACCTCGGTTGTAACGAGTGGTTATTTTAGTCAACGTTGCTCTTCTATCAGCTTGAATCAGTCGGCCCATTCTCCTCTCACCTCTAGCATCCACAAGGCATTTTTGCCCACAGGACTGCCGCATACTGGATGTTTTTCCCTTTTCACACCATTCTTTGTAAACCCTAGAAATGGTTGTGCGTGAAAATCCCAGTAACTGAGCAGATTGTGAAATACTCAGACCGGCCCGTCTGGCACCAACAACCATGCCACGCTCAAAATTGCTTAAAACACCTTTCTTTCCCATTCTGACATTCAGTTTGGAGTTCAGGAGATTGTCTTGACCAGGAGCACCCCCCTAAATGCATTGAAGCAACTGCCATGTGATTGGTTGACTAGATAATTGCATTAATGAGAAATAGAACAGGTGTTCCTAATAATTCATTAGGTGAGTGTATACTGCTGTCATATTCAGTTATTAAACAAATACCCATTTTTGGCACAAATCTTTAATTGTAGCCTAGTGTGAGTCAGGGCGTGTGAGATACACCCTTTAAATACAGGGGTTATATTCAGGTATTTGAAATGAATTCTTTAATTGCGGCCTATTGTGGGTCAGGGTGTCACGGCCTATGGTGTGTTTAGTGACACTTTCCTTCACTTGTGGTTATCCGTGGCAACGTGTGGTGTTGTGTGCATGTGGTGGCAGTGTCTCGGCCTTCTGGCTGATCCCCAGGACATGGTTGCCAAGCATGTTGTTGCCGGTGGTAACAGCTACAGTGTGTTTATTGTGTGTGTATTCCCCTTTAAGAGGTTTCACTACCCTGGTTGGTATTATAAGGGTTAATTCCCTTTCCAGTGTGTGTCTGTGTGGGTGTGGCCACTTTGGGCTATTTAGCCTCTGTGGAGACCTGTAGGTAAGAGGTACTCCAGCCTTGTAGTAAGCTGGAGGCATCCTCCTGGTCTCTAATACCATCTGCCAGTAAGGGCCACCCTTGTGGTCATAAGTAATGTCTAGGCATAAATGTTCTGATGTTATGCTATGTCTTGTGGTGTCTTTATGTTTATTGCAGCATATGGTCCTGGGTTCCTGTGTGATGTGTGGTGTATGCTGTGTCCGTTTATGTTGTTGTGGACAGCAGCACTTGTGCATGGGTTCCAGGCTGTGTGTCTGTGGCAGGTAGGTGTGATACTAGTTTCAATACCTGCCATTGCCATATGTCTGTATATGTTTCCATTCTCCTTGCAGCTTGGCCAGTGAGACTCCTGTTCATCCGTGTCTAGGAGGAACAGGTTGTCTTACCCTGCTCCTAGTCCAGGGCCACCCTGAGGGCTAATAGGGATCTTAGGTTCCGGTGTATGAGCCCTCCTACCATCAGGGTTGGCTCATACGGTTAGGAGTCAGGGTCAGAATAGGGACGTGTTAGGAGGTGGCCTGCTCCCTGATTCCTGTCCTGGCCCAGCAGCTACCCTTTCCCATTGACATCGCACGGCTGAGGGTTTCCTCCACCCTCAGCCGTGACACAGGGCGTGTGAGATACTCCCTTTAACCACCTCAGCCCCCTTAGCTTAAACACCCTTAATGACCAGGCCACTTTTTACACTTCTGACCTACAAAACTTTGATCGTTTATTGCTCGGTCATGCAACTTACCACCCAAATGAATTTTACCTCCTTTTCTTCTCACTAACAGAGCTTTCATTTGGTGGTATTTCATTGCTGCTGACATTTTTACTTTTTTTTGTTATTAATCGAAATTGAACGATTTTTTTGCAAAAAAATGACATTTTTCGCTTTCAGTTGTAAAATTTTGCAAAAAAAACGACATCCATATATAAATTTTCCTCTAAATTTATTGTTCTACATGTCTTTGATAAAAAAAATAATGTTTGGGTAAAAAAAAAAATGGTTTGGGTAAAAGTTATAGCGTTTACAAACTATGGTACAAATATGTGAATTTCCGCTTTTTGAAGCAGCTCTGACTTTCTGAGCACCTGTTATGTTTCCTGAGGTTCTACAATGGCCAGACAGTACAAACACCCCACAAATGACCCCATTTCGGAAAGTAGACACCCTAAGGTATTCGCTGATGGGCATAGTGAGTTCATAGAACTTTTTATTTTTTGTCACAAGTTAGTGGAAAATGATGATTTTTTTTTTTCTTACAAAGTCTCATATTCCACTAACTTGTGACAAAAAAGAAAAACTTCCATGAACTCACTATGCCCATCACGAAATACCTTGGGGTGTCTTCTTTCCAAAATGGGGTCACTTGTGGGGTAGTTATACTGCCCTGGCATTTTAGGGGCCCAAATGCGTGCGAAGTATCTGTAAAAAATGGCCGGTGAAATCCGAAAGGTGCTCTTTAGGATATGGGCCCCTTTGCCCACCTAGGCTGCAAAAAAGTGTCACACATGTGGTATTGCCGTACTCAGGAGAAGTTGGGCAATGTGTTTTGGGGTGTCATTTTACATATACCCATGCTGGATGAGAGAAATTTTTTGGCAAATGACAACTTTTCCCATTTTTTTATACAAAGTTGGCATTTGACCAAGATATTTATCTCACCCAGCATGGGTATATGTAAAATGACACCCCAAAACACATTGCCCAACTTCTCCTGAGTACGGCGATACCACATGTGTGACACTTTGTTGCAGCATAGGTGGGCAAAGGGGCCCACATTCCAAAGAGCACCTTTAGGATTTCACCGGCCATTTTTTACAGATTCTGATTTCAAACTACTTACCACACATTAGGGCCCCTAGAATGCCAGGGCAGTATAACTACCCCACAAGTGACCCCATTTTGGAAAGAAGACACCCCAAGGTATTCCGTGAGGGGCATGGCGAGTTCCTAGAATTTTTTATTTTTTGTCACAAGTTAGCGGAAAATTATGATTTTTTTTTTTTCTTACAAAGTCTCATATTCCACTAACTTGTGACAAAAAATAAAAACTTCCATGAACTCACTATGCCCATCACGAAATACCTGGGGGTGTCTTCTTTCCAAAATGGGGTCACTTGTGGGGTAGTTATACTGCCCTGGCATTTTAGGGGCCCGAATGCGTGAGAAGTAGTTTGAAATCAAAATCTGTAAAAAATGGCCGGTGAAATCCGAAAGGTGCTCTTTGGAATGTGGGCCCCTTTGCCCACCTAGGCTGCAAAAAAGTGTCACACATCTGGTTTTGCCGTACTCAGGAGAAGTTGGGCAATGTGTTTTGGGGTGTCATTTTACATATACCCATGCTTGGTGAGATAAATATCTCGGTCAAATGCCAACTTTGTATAAAAAAAATGGGAAAAGTTGTCTTTTGCCAAGATATTTCTGTCACCCAGCATGGGTATATGTAAAAAGACACCCAAAAACTGATTGCCCAACTTCTCCTGAGTACGGTGATACCAGATGTGTGACACTTTTTTGCAGACTAGGAGGGCAAAGGGGCCCACATTCCAAAGACCACCTTTCGGATTTCACCGGCCATTTTTTACAGATTTTGATTTCAAACCACTTCTCACGCATTCGGGCCCCTAAAATGCCAGGGCAGTATAACTACCCCACAAGTGACCCCATTTTGGAAAGAAGACACCCCCAGGTATTTCGTGATGGGCATAGTGAGTTCATAGAAGTTTTTATTTTTTGTCACAAGTTAGTGGAATATGAGACTTTGTAAGAAAAAATCTGCATTTTCTGCTAACTTGTGACAAAAAATAAAAAATTCTAGGAACTCGCCATGCCCCTCACGGAATACCTTGGGGTTTCTTCTTTCCAAAATGGGGTCACTTGTGGGGTATTTATTCTGCCCTGGCATTCTAGGGGCCCTAATGTGTGGTAAGTAGGTAAATGACCTGTGAAATCCTAAAGGTGCTCTTTGGAATGTGGGCCCCTTTGCCCACCTAGGCTGCAAAAAAGTGTCACACATGTGGTATCACCGTATTCAGGAGAAGTTGGGCAATGTGTTTTAGGGTGTCTTTTTACATATACTTATGCTGGGTGAGAGAAATATCTCGGCAAAAGACAACTTTTCCCATTTTTTATACAAAGTTGGCATTTGACCAAGATATTTATCTCACCCAGCATGGGTATATGTAAAATGACACCCCAAAACACATTGCCCAACTTCTCCTGAGTACGGCGATACCAGATGTGTGACACTTTTTTGCAGCCTAGATGCGCAAAGGGAACCATATTCCTGTTATGAGGGCATTTTTAGACATTTGGATCCCAGACTTCTTCTCACACTTTAGGGCCCCTAAAATGCCAGGGCAGTATAAATACCCCACATGTGACCCCATTTTGGAAAGAAGACACCCCAAGGTATTCAATGAGGGGCATGGCGAGTTCATCAAATTATTTTTTTTTGGCACAAGTTAGCGGAAATTGATTTTTTTTTTTTTCACAAAGTCTCCCTTTCCGCTAACTTGGGACAAAAATTTCAATCTTTCATGGACTCAATATGCCCCTCACGGAATACCTTGGGGTGTCTTCTTTCCGAAATGGGGTCACATGTGGGGTATTTATACTGCCCTGGCATTCTAGGGGCCCTAAAGCGTGAGAAGAAGTCTGGAATATAAATGTCAATTTTTTTTTACGCATTTGGATTCCGTGAGTGGTATGGTGAGTTCATGTGAGATTTTATTTTTTGACACAAGTTAGTGGAATATGAGACTTTGTAAGAAAAAAATAATAATTTCCGCTAACTTGGGCCAAAAAAATGTCTGAATGGAGCCTTACAGGAGGGTGATCAATGACAGGGGGGTGATCAATGACAGGGGGGTGATCAGGGAGTCTATATGGGGTGATCACCCCCCTGTCATTGATCACCCCCCTATAAGGCTCCATTCAGATGTCCGTATGTGTTTTGCGGATCCGATCCATGTATCCGTGGATCCGTAAAAAACATACGGACATCTGAATGGAGCCTTACAGGGGGGTGATCAATGACAGGGGGGTGATCAATGACAGGGGGGTGATCAGGGAGTCTATATGGGGTGATCACCCCCCTGTCATTGATCACCCCCCTATAAGGCTCCATTCAGATGTCCGTATGTGTTTTGCGGATCCGATCCATGTATCCGTGGATCCGTAAAAAACATACGGACATCTAAATGGAGCTTTACAGGGGGGTTATAAATGACAGGGGGGTGATCAATGACAGGGGGGTGATCATGGAGTCTATATGGGGTGATCACCCCCCTGTAAGGCTCCATTCAGATGTCTGTACGTGTTTTGCGGATCCGATCCATGTATCAGTGGATCCGTAAAAATCATGCGGACATCTGAATGGAGCCTTACAGGGGTTATCAATGACAGGGGGTGATCAGGGTGTCTATATGGGGTGATCACCTCCGTCAATGATCACCCCCTTGTAAGGCTCCATTTAGATGTCCGTACGTGTTTTGCGGATCCGATCCATGTATCAGTGGATCCGTAAAAATCATACGGACATCTGAATGGAGCCTTACAGGGGGGTGATCAATGACAGGGGGGTGATCAGGGAGTCTATAGGGGGTGATCACCTCCGTCATTGATTACCCCCCTGTAAGGCTCCATTCAGTTGTCCGTACGTGTTTTGCGGATCCGATCCATGTATCCGTGGATCCGTAAAAAACATACGGACATCTAAATGGAGCCTTACAGGGGGGTGATCAATGACAGGGGGGTGATCATGGAGTCTATATGGGGTGATCACCCCACAGAGATTGAGTGCACCGATGCCCAACCACTTATCTTTTAAGATGAGTACATGGGAGGACCATCGCAGCACGTCTCGGATAATGACGAAACACAGGTGCCAACTGCTGGGGCTTTCGAAAGTGTGCAGACCGACAAGGAAGGCAGGGGTGAAGACTGGGTGGAAGATGATGTGGAGGACGATGAAGTCCTCGACCCCACATGGAATGAAGGTCATGCGAGTGACCTATGTAATGGAGCCTTACAGGAGGGTGATCAATGACAGGGGGGTGATCAATGACAGGGGGGTGATCAATGACAGGGGGGTGATCAGGGAGTCTATATGGGGTGATCACCCCCCTGTCATTGATCACCCCCCTATAAGGCTCCATTCAGATGTCCGTATGTGTTTTGCGGATCCGATCCATGTATCCGTGGATCCGTAAAAAACATACGGACATCTGAATGGAGCCTTACAGGGGGGTGATCAATGACAGGGGGGTGATCAATGACAGGGGGGTGATCAGGGAGTCTATATGGGGTGATCACCCCCCTGTCATTGATCACCCCCCTATAAGGCTCCATTCAGATGTCCGTATGTGTTTTGCGGATCCGATCCATGTATCCGTGGATCCGTAAAAAACATACGGACATCTAAATGGAGCTTTACAGGGGGGTTATAAATGACAGGGGGGTGATCAATGACAGGGGGGTGATCATGGAGTCTATATGGGGTGATCACCCCCCTGTAAGGCTCCATTCAGATGTCTGTACGTGTTTTGCGGATCCGATCCATGTATCAGTGGATCCGTAAAAATCATGCGGACATCTGAATGGAGCCTTACAGGGGTGATCAATGACAGGGGGGTGATCAGGGTGTCTATATGGGGTGATCACCTTCGTCAATGATCACCCCCTTGTAAGGCTCCATTTAGATGTCCGTACGTGTTTTGCGGATCCGATCCATGTATCAGTGGATCCGTAAAAATCATACGGACATCTGAATGGAGCCTTACAGGGGGGTGATCAATGACAGGGGGGTGATCAGGGAGTCTATATGGGGTGATCACCTCCGTCATTGATTACCCCCCTGTAAGGCTCCATTCAGTTGTCCGTACGTGTTTTGCGGATCCGATCCATGTATCCGTGGATCCGTAAAAAACATACGGACATCTAAATGGAGCCTTACAGGGGGGTGATCAATGACAGGGGGGTGATCATGGAGTCTATATGGGGTGATCACCCCACAGAGATTGAGTGCACCGATGCCCAACCACTTATCTTTTAAGATGAGTACATGGGAGGACCATCGCAGCACGTCTCGGATAATGACGAAACACAGGTGCCAACTGCTGGGGCTTTCGAAAGTGTGCAGACCGACAAGGAAGGCAGGGGTGAAGACTGGGTGGAAGATGATGTGGAGGACGATGAAGTCCTCGACCCCACATGGAATGAAGGTCATGCGAGTGACCTATGTAATTCGAAGGAAGAGGCGGTGGTCGCACAGAGCCACCAGCACAGGAGAAGAGAGAGCAGGGTGAAAAAGCAGAGCGGCCGTCCTCTAGACAGTACGCCTGCTACTGCCCACCGCAGCAAGGGACCGAGCACACCAAAGCCAGCTCCAAGGAGTTCCCTGGTGTGGCAGTTCTTCAGACAATAGACAATGTGCTGACAGCAAGACACGAGTCATTTGCAAGCGAGGCATAAACGTTCTCAACATGAGCACAACCTGCATGACCAGGCATTTAAGTGCTAAGCATGAGCGGCAGTGGAGTAGACACCTCAAAAACCAAGAAAGGTCTCTGGCTCCTCCTGCTTCCTCTTTTGCTGCAGTTTCGGCCTCTTCATCCACTTCTGGAGTGACAGTGCCACCTGCCACCCCGCAAACAGAGGATCTTCCAGCAAGACCCCCACCTGGGTCACCAAGCATCTCCACAATGTCCCACGGAAGCGTTTAGCTTTCCATCTCCCAAACGCTGGAGAGGAATATGAAGTACCCCCCTACCCACCCGCGATCCCTAGCCCTGAATGCCAGCATTTCTAAATTACTGGCCTTTAAAATGCTCTCATTCCGTCTGGTGGAGATGGATAGTTTTAAAGGCCTTATGGCGGTGGCTGTCCCACAGTACGTCGTGCCCAGCCGCCACTACTATTCCAGGTCGATCCATCCCTTCCCTGCACAACCAAGTAGGGGACAAAATCAGGTGTGCACTGCGCAACGCCATCTGTGGCAAGGTGCACCTCACTACGAATACATGGACCAGTAAGCACGGTCAGGGACGTTATATCTACTTAACAGCACACTGGGTAAATGCAGTGGTGGCTGGGCCTGAGGCGGATAGCGGTTTGGCGCATGTCCTTCCACCACCGAGGATTGCAGGGCGCTTCAGTTTGTCTCCTGTTGCTTCCTCCTCCTACTCCGCTTCCTCATCCTCTACCGACTCCTCATCCGGTCAGTGTAACACCTTTACCACCAACTTCAGCACAGCCAGGGGTAAACGGCATCAGGCAGTTTTAAAACGTATCTGTTTGGGGACAAACCCCACACCACGAAGGAGCTGTGGAAGGGTCTTGAACAACATACCGATGAGTGGTTTATGCCAGACTGTGCGAGCAGCAGCAGGCGATAGTGGAGCTTCAGCTGCAGCACGAACTGGTGAGTCGTTCGGCGGAACAGCACCACTTCACCACCAATGACTGGGCCTCCATGCGAGACCTGTGTTCCTTATTGCGCTGTTTCGAGTACTCCACCAACATGGCCATTGCCGATAACGCCGTTCTCAGCATAACTATCCCACTTCTATGCCTCCTCGAAAAAACGTTGCTGGCGATTATGGAAGAGGATGTGGCGCAGGAGGAGGAGGAGGAAGAGGGATCATTTCGTAGGGTTTCCGGCCAGTCATTCACAAGTGGCTCCGAGGGTGGGTTCCTGGAGGAACAGGGCAGCCAGGGCACAGTTCTGGAGGATGAAGAGGTGGAGGATGAGGAGGAGGAGATGGAGGAGGGGGAACCATGTTCACAGCAGGGTGGCACCAAGACCAGCTCATGGCCATCACTGGTGCGTGGCTAGGGGGATACAGAGGACACAGATGATACACCTCCCACAGAGGACAGCTTTTCGTTGCCTCTGGGCTGCCTGGCACACATGAGCGACTACATGCTGCGGTGTCTCCGCAACGACCGCCGAGTTGCCCACATTCTAACTTGTGCTGATTACTGGGTGGCCACTCTGCTGGATCCCCATTACAAGGACAACGTACACATGGCCTGAGCTTGCTTATGTTATTTAAAGTAATTTCCCTATCAACATTTGTTTGCAGAGCACTTGCCATGCACTTAACCACATTTTGATGCCATTTGCAGCCCTCTAGCCCTTTCCATGACATTTTTACAGCCATTTTAGTACTCAAAAGTTTGGGTCCCCATTGACTTAAATGGGGTTCGGGGTCAAGTTCGAGTCCCGAGCTCAAACTTTTTTGTGAAGCTTGGCCGAACCCGTCGAACCCGAACATCCAGGTGTCCGCTCAACTCTAGTAGCGGGACATTTGCGTAAGTGACTTGGAGGGACTCCCTGCCTCCATCTGCACTGCCTCCATCTCCATCTGCCTCGTCTTGCTTATTTCCCTCTTGCTCCTGTGGCAGCTCCTTCTCCTTTCCTGTCACCTGTGTAGATAAACCACCCATTTTGCTACACATTGCTTGTGCTCCAATTTCCTCTTCCTCCAGTTCAGCCCCCACAGGTCTCATGTGGCCTTGAGATCTAGGAGCCATATCTCCAGTCCCCTGACCAGCCATATTTAGCAGCATCTGTTCCAGGACATGAAGCAGTGGACTGACATTGTTCATCCCGTAGTCCTGGCGACTGACAAATAACGTGGCATCCTCAAAGGGCATGAGCAAATGGCAGGTGTCACGCATGAGCTGCCACTGGCTGACATTGAAGTTACACAGGGGAGTACTCCTGTAAGCATGGATCTTCAAGAAATCGTTTATGGCCTTTCTCTGTTCGTATAGGCGGTCCAACATATGGAGGGTGTAATTCCAACAGGTGGAAATGTCGCATATCAGCCTATGTTGGGGGATGCCGTTCTGCCGCTGCAGCTCAAGGAGGGTGTGCTTTGCGGTGAACGAGTGGCTGAAGTGCATGGAAAGTTTCCTGGCCATTTTTAGGATGTCTTGCAGATGGGTGGAAGACTTCAGAAACCGCTTGACAACCAGATTGAACACGTGTGCCATGCAGGGCGCATGGCTCAGCCCTCCTTGATGCAGCGCAGACACCATGTTCTTCCTGTTGTCGGTCACCATGGTTCCGAATTTAGGAGTTGTCGCAAAGAAAGCCAGGATTCAATTTCTTGATGAAGGACATGGAGCAGTTCCTCCCCTGTGTGACTCAGTTCGCCCAGGCAAACGAGGTGCAGAACAGTGTGACACTGCCGTGCCCTGCACGTGTGGTATGTTGGAGGGGCACTGTAAATTGTCCCTGCAGTGGAGGCTGAAGACACGGTGGAGGATAAGGAGGCAGAGGCGGACATTGTCGCAGGACCAATGGCGTGAGAACGTGGAGGTGGAAGCGGCGTCACCTTGCCAAGTTGCTGGTGTGGCTGTGCAGGAACCACATTCAGCCAGTTGGCCATAAAGGAAATGTATTGTCCCTTACCGTAGTTACAGCTCCACACGTCGGTGCTGCGGTGCACTTTGGCAGACACCGACAGACCCAAGGACTGCCCCACCTTCGGTTCTACATACGTGTGCAGGGCTGGTACTGTCTTTTTAGCCAAGAAATTATGGTTTGGGTCTCTCCATCTCGGCTCGGCACAAGCCATCAGTTCTCTGAAAGGTGCAGAGTCCACCACTTGGAAAGGGAGGAATTGCAGCACCAGCAACTTGGCCAGGAGCACATTCAGCTTCTGCGCCGTTGGATAAGTGCACGCATACTGTTGTCTCTTCGCAATCGATTTGGTGATCGATTGCTAACGGAATGACTGACAAGGAGTAGTAGGAGGAGCAGGAGCATCAGGACCAGGAGATCATGGGAAGAACAGACAGTTCCCTTCGGCTAAGGTGGTGGAGCCTTGTCTGACTGAAATCGGGTGCGTGCAACTGGGTGATACAGCTGTTGCTTCGGCAGGCTGGACCACCACATCGGAGCCACGGTTTTCCCAGGCCACTTTATGGTGATACTGCATATGTTGACACAGGGCTGAGGTGCCAACATTGGCACCTTGGCCACGCTTCACCTTCTGCCCACAGATTCTACAAATGGCCATGTTCACCTCCTCCGGCAGCTTAACAAAAAACTGCCACACTGCCGAGTAGGTGATTTTACACCCAACACTCTGCACTAATTGACTTCTACCACCACCGCTTCCGTGAGCTCCTGCAGCACTACTTTCCGGTCTCCATCGAAGCGTGTGTTCTACCCCGGGCACGTTTGGCTCCCGACCTCCCACTGCTGCCACCCTGCTGACTCCCGGCCACGCTAGCGACTTGCTTGCTCTGCCGCTGCCTCACGGGCAAGCTTCCACCCTCTTCTCCTGATGTTCCCGCTTACCTCCACATCTTAGCTGGCCACTAGCTGCTGACTGTCCTATAGTAGCTCGTCCTCGCTGTATAGTGGAGCTGAGCCCACAGCATATAATACTTGTCTGGCTGAGGAAGCAGACAAGGACAGAGGCAGGTTGAAGACAGGTGAGTGCACAGGGCCTGTTCTCCCAGGCCATGCCAACTAATGGTTGTGTCTGACGAACCCACTGACTCTTTGCTGGGGGTGTTTGATGTCATTTGGGATGAAGTGGAAGACCGAATCAACCATTCAAGAACCGCAGGGTTGCTGGTCAAGACACGACCGCAAGATGACACTGGGAGCTCAGGCCTCTCACTGCAACTCCTGCTGCCACACGCCCTTACTCTTGTGCGACCTGTGCCTGCGCCAGAAACATTTAGGCCTCTGCCACTCCCCTTTGCAGGGCCTGTCACTTCTCTGCCTGACATACTGTTAGATCAAACAAATAATTAAAAAGGAAATTAAAACACCCCAAAAAAGTCTGTAATTTTTTCACTTCACCACACAACGGCTAATAATCCCTTTTTTTCCCACTAAAACTCACTCCAAAGAAGGCTTTAGAACATATAACTGCACTGCTAAACCGCAAATAATTTTTTTGCCACTAATACAAGCCAAAAAGGGCTTTAGAACATATACCTAACTGCACCACTGAACGGCAAATAGGCCCTTACTCTTTTCCACTTATACACTTCACAAAACGCTTTAGAACATATAACTGCACCGCTGAACGCCAAATCATATATATTTTTTTGCCACTAATACACACGAAAAAACACTTTAGTACATATAACTGCACCACTGAACGGAAAATATATATATTTTTTGCCACTAATACATGCCAAAAAGGGCTTTAGAACATATAACTGCACCGCTGAACGGCAATTAATATATATTTTTTTGCCACTAATACATGCCAAAAAGGGCTGTAAATTTCTCACTTCAGCACACAATGGCAAATAAGCCCTTTTTTCCCACTAATAGATGCCAAAAATTGCTTTAGAACATATAACTGCACCGCACAAGGGCAAATAAGAGGTAGAAATATTTTCTTGTAATAAACCCTGCTAATGCCTGTATCAAACAGCACTTGCACCCCAATAACATGAAAGGTTTGCTGGAATTACAGCTGTATAATGGCAATTTTGATCCGCAGTCAGTGCAGCAAGGTGTAATAGGATTGTTCCTATTACCCAGGCTGTAAACTCCCCTACTGAACCCTGTTCTGCTTAATACTGTGGAATGATTCCTCCATATCCTTTCCCTGAACTTCTATCCTACCACTGTCTTTAGCGCCTGCTGACGTCTCTCCCTGCACTAAGTACATTGGAAAATGGCTGAATCCAAGATGGCTTAGGCTGTGTATAGGGCTGGCTGGCTGCTGATTCGCTGCATACATGGCATTGTGGGTAATCCTTCGTTCCCAGAGTTCCTTGCTCCATGTCCTAACATGTGCAACAGCCATTTTAGGAAAAAATTCAATTTATTACCATAAAACATAAGGAAATTTGTATTTGGTGCGAATCGAATTCCACTTCATCAACTTCGATTCGCTCATGTCTAATTATGATGAATATATATACAGTACAGACCAAAAGTTTGGACACACCTTCTCATTCAAAGAGTTTTCTTTATTTTCATGACTATGAAAATTGTAGATTCACACTGAAGGCATCAAAACTATGAATTAACACATGTGGAATTATACAGGTTGGGCCATTTATATGGATACACCTTAATAAAATGGGAATGGTTGGTGATATTAACTTCCTGTTTGTGGCACATTAGTATATGTGAGGGGGGAAACTTTTCAAGATGGGTGGTGACCATGGCGGCCATTTTGAAGTTGGCCATTTTGAATCCAACTTTTGTTTTTTCAATAGGAAGAGGGTCATGTGACACATCAAACTTATTGGGAATTTCACACGAAAAACAATGGTGTGCTTGGTTTTACGCTACGCTGTGGGCTCTTGCTGAATGAAGCTAGGACAGACACTGATGTTTCTTCATTAGAGACAGATTTCATGTGTCCACATTTTGGCAAATCCAACACTGAACCTGTTTCACGAAACTTAGCAAGCAGTTTGCTAACTGTAGCATGGGAGATGGGTGGTCTCGTAGGGTGTCTTGCATTGAAATCTGCTGCAATGATCCGGTTACTGCGTTCACCAGACATTAACACAATTTCTATCCGCTCCTCATGTGTTAACCTCGGCGACATGTCAATGGCTGTAAACAAAGAGAAACTTGTAAATAACTCATGAAAGAATAAAGTTAAGTTAAAACCAAGCACACCATTGTTTTTCTTGTGAAATTCCCAATAAGTTTGATGTGTCACATGACCCTCTTCCTATTGAAAAAATAAAAGTTGGATTCAAAATGGCCAACTTCAAAATGGCCGCCATGGTCACCACCCATCTTGAAATCTTGAAGTTAATATCACCAACCATTCCCATTTTATTAAGGTGTATCCATATAAATGGCCCACCCTGTATACATAAAAAACAAGTGTGAAACAACTGAAAATATGTCATATTCTAGGTTCTTCAAAGCAGCCACCTTTTGCTCTGATTACTGCTTTGCACACTCTTGGCATTCTCTTGATGAGCTTCAAGAGGTAGTCCCCTGAAATGGTCTTCCAACAGTCTTGAAGGAGTTCCCAGAGATGCTTAGCACTTGTTGGCCCTTTTGCCTTCACTTTGCGGTCCAGCTCACCCCAAACCATCTCGATTGGGTTCAGGTCCGGTGACTGTGGAGGCCAGGTCATCTGGCGCAGCACCCCATCACTCTCCTTCATGGTCAAATAGCCCTTACTTTCAAAGTTTTCCTAATTTTTCGGCTGACTGACTGACCTTCGTTTCTTAAAGTAATGATGGCCACTCGTTTTTCTTTACTTAGCTGCTTTTTTCTTGCCATAATACAAATTCTAACAGTCTATTCAGTAGGACTATCAGCTGTGTATCCACCTGACTTCTCCTCAACGCAACTGATGGTCCCAACCCCATTTATAAGGCAAGAAATCCCACTTATTAAACCTGACAGGGCACACCTGTGAAGTGAAAACAATTTCAGGGGACTACCTCTTGAAGCTCATCAAGAGAATGCCAAGAGTGTGCAAAGCCGTAATCAAAGCAAAAGGTGGCTACTTTGAAAAACCTAGAATATGACATATTTTCAGTTGTTTCACACTTGTTTGTTATGTATATAATTCCACATATGTTAATTCATAGTTTTGATGCCTTCAGTGTGAATCTACAATTTGCATAGTCATGAAAATAAAGAAAACTCTTTGAATAAGAAGGTGTGTCCAAACTTTTGGTCTGTACTGTATATCAGAAGTATGATTTTATATATATATATATATTTTTTTTTTTTTTTTTTTCTTCTAGTAATTTGTGCCATACATTTTTTACAATTACTAAAAATATATATAAATCTAATATAACTTCTATTTCTGAAAAAGTTTGAACTCACAGCTTCTGCATCATAGCCCAGACCTTTTACCACCACACTATACAGCTACATACACAGCCCCCCCAAAAAAAATAATAATAATAAAACTTTTACTGTATAGGTCTCAGTAGAAGTACAGTACAGTAGAAGTTTCATTTATTATTTTTTTTTTAAGTAACTGGCTATGCAGCTATTATAGCTGAGTGGTTAAAGGGAACCTGTTACCGGTATTTTGTGTATAGAGCTGAGGACATGGGTTGCTAGATGGCCGCTAGCACATCCGCAATACCCAGTCCCCATAGCTCTGTGTGATTTTATTGTGTAAAAAAAAAATATTTGATACATATGCAAATTAACCTGAGATGAGTCCTGTCCCTGAGATGAGTCCAGCGTGAAGGAGCCCAGCACCGCCCCGCATCCTCAGAATCTCCTCCTTTCTCCCCGACGTCAGAAAGCTAGAGCGCCGTAATCTTGCGATGCGCGAGCTAGCCCATGCGCAGTGTCCTCATAGTGTTCCTTCATTGTGCTGGCATCAGCCTCAGGGAAGGAACTGCGCATGCGCTAGCTCGCGCATTGTGAGATTACAGCACTCTAGCTTTCTGACGGGACAGGACTCATCTCAGGTTAATTTGAATATGTATCAAATAGTTTTTTTTTACACAATAAAAGCACACAGAGCTATGGGGACTGGGTATTGCAGATGTGCTAGCGGCCATCTAACAACCCATGTCCTCAGCTCTATACACAAAATCCTGGTGACAGGTTCCCTTTAAGTGCCTTTCCTCTAATGCGAAAGGTTGTGAGTTTGAATCCTGCCAGAAACTTTTCTTAACTACAGGTTAAATTAGATTTAAATACACTGGGTTGTCCATATATGGACATAGCTATATATGGAGTCAGAGCAGGGACTCCTAAGCCGCTGACTCACACTGAGGGATTCTCTCACTGTACAGCGAACTTCTGCATAGAAATAGATGCTAGATTAGATTTAAATACACTGGCTCGAGCACACGTGGTGTCCGGCCGAACTCGGCGATGTGCCCAGCATAGCGATGCTCGAGCCGAGCATTCTCGCTCAACACTAATCTTCGATTATGAATGTGCTAGTCTAAATTTTCTTGTAGTACCCAACAATTATAAGGCAGACAGCAAGATGTGTCAGCTGCTCTTCTTACACAGTGGTCCCCTGCTGCATAAGCGTCAGCATCTGTTCTAAGATAAATATGAGAGGGATGACGTTGTTCATGCCGCAGTTATCCCTGCTGACAGACTTTGTCTCCTCTTTGAAGGGCTTCAGCACCACACAGGCATCTTAGATGTGCTACTCCTGCCTGACCTCAAAGCAACACATTTTCCCTGCTGATAAGGCTGTCTGGTGCATGACAAAATCATTCACAGCTTTCCACTGCTCATAGAGATTCCAGCGATTAAGTGGTGTAGCAGCAGGTCGTTCTATCGCTGCAGGTCCAGGAGAGAGGCAGAAGTGCTTGGTCAGTCTCCTGGACTTTATCAGCACCTTGAGCTAGCCAGTGTACTTCTCTTGAAAGCACTGCAACACTAGGTTGATGACTTGTGCAATGCAGGGAGCATGTGTTACAGGGAGCATGTGTATTTTACCCAGGTTTAAGGAAACCACAATGTTGTGCCCATTGTCGCTGACTTCCTTGCCCAGTTGTAGTCGGTGAGGTGACAGCTAACAGGATGTTTGCTGTTGATGTACTTGGAACAACTGCTTACCGGTGTGGCTACTCTCTCCGAGGCCAATCAGCTCCAAAATGAGATGGCATTGCTTGACCTGACACATATGGTAGGAAGGAGGGGTAGTGAGATCTGAGAAAAGGGGAACTGGGAGAAGGTAGGAGATCCTGCCTCAGTGGCTGGCTGCCACCTCTGTTTGCCCATGGGATAAGGTGATTCCACTTAATCTGGTTTAATAGAGCTGTGGTGCCTACTTTTGTGTTTGCCTGCCCACATATTATCACCCTACTCCTCTGATGTTGCCTTCTCCTCAGCACCCGATTAGGCTCCCAGGTCCTGGCCAGCACACATTTGTCATCGGAGTCCTCACCCTCCATTTCGCTTCTATCAGACTGTGGGAAATAATGGTATGTTATTTGGCCCCCTCCCCCGCTCTTCACCGACTGTCATTGTCGATCCCACCAATGCCAATGGAACGGCTACAGTGGCCACTACTACTACCAACATCAACACGGCTATGCCTGGGGTCTGCAGCCTCCTCCCCAACCTCCTCCTCCTGCAGTACAAACACTGACTTCTCTCCCACATGTCATCAATAGGGAGATTCTCTTGACTGTCTGCCTGTCACGGGGTAGCGTCACGGGTCTAAAGATAGAGCGGAGGTGCACCGCCTGAGCTGCCACCCGGTCCCCTGTCCCTGCCTAATTGCACCACCCTCCCTAGGTGACGGGGCGCAACTGGGCGACAGTCCCTGACCTGAGTAAGTGCAAGCAGAGAGATAGAGACAGCAGGGAAGCGGACAGCCAATGAGAGGTAGCACTTGAGCGGACAGAGAGGTGGAACAAGCAAGGTACCACCCAAAATGGAAGGGCGAGGCGGGTCAACTAGCCGGGGTCAGTCCAGGAGGTCACGTCAGTACAAGAGAAGAGGCAAAGACAAAATCCAAAAGCAAGCCGAGGTCAAAATCCGAGAGGTAGCGTCAAGGTTCAGGGAGCAGGCAGAAGAGGAGTCAGGAAGCAGATCAAGGGTCAAATCCAAAGGTAAGCAAAATAACAATAATAATACACAGCCTAAGGGACCAAAATCACAGGCAACCTGTAGCCAGCAGGTTGCCTGTATTTATAGTGGGGAGTGAGGGTCATGTGACGTGGCCAGTGTCACATGACCGACAGACAAACAAGTCGAGCACCGAGTGATTAGCTCGGCGCTCAAGGCAGACCTAGGAGCAGGGAGCCTCCCAGCTAGCAAAATCCGCCCTGGGAACGAGGCTGAACACAGATCCTCGCTCCCCGAGCTAAGCAGCAGGTCTGCGGCTGATGGGAGACTGAGTGCGCCTTTGGCGCCCTGTTACACTGCCATAGGGCATGGTGGGGTTTTCTTGCAACTTCTTAGGAAAAAGGTAGTTGCCCCACTAGGAATAGGCAGTGAAGACTGGGAGGACTCCACTGAAAGCCTTGTTTGGGGCTGCAAGGAGGAACTCTGTGACCTCTGATTTCACAGCACAGTGTTGGACTCTGAAGTCACCTCCATATCATCCTGCTGCGAATAAGAGGAGGAGTGAGCTATCCAATCCAGCATCTAATCCTCTTTCTCCTCAACTATAATGTTGTGCCTTACAAAAGTCAGCGGGGACAACTGGTGCCAGCACTAGATGGTGCTGTTACTACCCACATTCTGGCTTTGGGTCTTTCGTTTGGAACCCTTCCTTAGCCCTGACATTTTTGGGCCTCTCAGATAATGTTATGCACTAACCAGTGTATTGATGTAGTATATATATATATATAAAAATCCAAAAAGCAGGCAGCAAGGTAAAGGTGAAAAATATGCAAGACTTTATTCACCCATGTGACAAGGCAACGTTTCATCTCAGTATGAGCCTTTCTCAAGCAAAATTACAAAACCAGATGAGCAGTATATATATGGTGAAAAACATGTGACAGACAATTGAATCAACCTGTGCTCAATTATACAAATGAGATAAATCACTCCCAAAATAAAAATCCAGACCTTGCTCATACAAATATGCACATGCATAGTGATAATACATGCAATAAAAATAAGACATTTTTGCAATATATATATATATAACAATAAATATCCAATAGATGTATACAATGCTGTGTAAAGTGCATCAGTGCAAATAGGCATAAATAGGCATCATAAAAGTGTCATATGTGATCAATAAAAACAAGGAGGGGGGAGGGATCAGGGATGCAATATAAACCTGCTGATCAGATGGGATGCGGCCTCAGATAAACAAAACCACCGATCTCGGTGTACCTACAATTGCATCACGCATGCCCAGAGTCGTGTATATGACAGCCGGAGTCATCTGATCTTAATGTGTCCACCGCGCATGTGCCATAGTGTATTTTTCATTCCAGTGGCCATATTGAAAGAGGGCTACGGGTAACTTGTGTCCCGGCGCGCACGTCGGTCATCGACACACCCAATAGCCCTACAGAACATCCAGGCCGAGCCACCATGCATATCCAGACCGGTGCAAACAAGGACTACATGGAAATAACGGTAAACGAGCACACCGCCAGGTGTGCTCCATTCACCACCTGAAAAAAAGGGGTAGAGCCGCGCATGACAGTGTGACAGCCCTACCACTACATCCCAGACGTCCAGTCCCATAGCACCCCAGAGGGTTCTCCTCAAAATAATCATGATATAACGTATATCGACTAATCATAAAATTTACTTATATATTAATAACGCAACTTGGGCATAATATACAATAAACAAATAATAAATAACTAAAAGAAGTCACATTCAATATCTGTCAGCATAAACCACCGATCATTCCCGATTTCCATCCCTCTTCCATAGTTCATCTAGAGAAAGAAAGAAAAAAAGTATGAGCATAGCCAATAAATAAAAATCATGTTGATAACATATACTCATCCTAGTATTACTACCCATACACCAGTGGGCATGTCAATCAAATGCCAGGAGCAAAGGGCAGGCCACACAATCCCTTCACCCTTGTAATCCTGAAATCCACATTGAGGCCATTAGGCCTAAGGCTATTTAATTTATAGATCCATTGCAGCTCTTTTCTCTGAAGGAAATAAATCCTATTGCCCCCTCTTCTGGGCATTGGGACATGATCCACTATCCAGCATCTCAGATCTTTCTCTTTGTGTTTTAATTCCGATAAATGTCTGGATACTGGTAAGTCAATGCGTTTTTTTCTGATGGTGTTGTGGTGATTTTTCAACCGTGTTTTTAAATCACCAACATAAAGTAGGTTGCACTGACATGATAAAACATAAATAACATGGTCAGAGTTGCATGTTAAATAAAACCATATAGGATTGATCAATCATGTCCAGATGTATGAAACAGCTGCCTTGACATATATGTCTACAATTCACACAGCCGAGGCATGGGAAACAACCTATGCTCGGCCGTGTCAATGTAGTTTGCCTGTTACCTTTCTTGGATCCCACATCTGCTTTGACCAATTGGTCCCGCAGATTTTTGGATTTCCGATAGGACAGCAGAGGGGGTACATTCAACTCTGGTACATCCTTGTGACATGCACCTAGGATGTTCCAGAGTTGAATGTACCCCCTCTGCTGTCCTACCGGAAATCCAAAAATCTACGGGACTGCAAGGTGACTTTTTGTTTGAATATGACTGCTTGTTTTGTCACTTGCCTAAAGTGTGTATAAAACACTGAACTGTTTGATCCAAAGAACTTGTTGTTGCCTCTATACTGCGTCCACTAATCCTGTCTACCAGAGCGAGCCCCCACAATTGGTGGAGGATGAGGGCAAGAGCAGTGAGGCTGGCGTGAACGACAATATTTTGGGTTTATACATTTTTCAGGCACGGTTGTATTTCATACATTAAACCAGCTGTATTAAAACTAGTGCCCCACGACAAAATTGAGGCTGTTGTGAAGGCCCTCATGGAGGCTAATCTGCAGCAGTGAGAGACAAACCTGCAGCAACTCAAGGCTAATAGTAGTGATGAGCGGCAGGGGTCATATTCGAATTCACAATGTTTCGCGAATATTTTGTAGAATATTCGTCGAATATTCACAAATTCGAATATTCGTTATATTCTACGATTTTCTACTCGAAAAATCGGCAAGGTAATGATCGCGTAATATGCGAATTTCTCGTAATGCGAATTTTCGAAATGAGAATTTTTATTAGACAAAGAAGATTATAGCACTATATTAGCTAAATTGCTCTATATTAGGTTTTTTTTTCGAATATTCGCTATATTGCTATAACTTCGTTTTTCGAATATTCGTAATATTCTAAAACAAGAATATATAGCAATATAGCGAATATTCGAAGAAAAAAAACCAAATATAGCGCAATTTAGCTAATATAGTGCTATATTCTTCTTTGTCTAATAGTTGTAATTTTTTTCTCATCTGAAGTTCAGATTGGAAAAAAATTACAACTATTAAAAAAAAAGATTATAGCACTATATTAGCTAAATTGCTCTACATTCGTTTTTTTCGAATATTCGCTATATTGCTATATATTCTTGTTTTAGAATATCATGAATATTCTAAAAAACAAAGTTATAGCAATATAGCGAATATTCGAAAAAAAAATGAATATAGAGCAATTTAGCTAATATAGTGCTATAATCTTCTTTGTCTAATAGTTCTAAGTTGAAAAATTTGCAATAAAAATTTGCATTACGAAAATTCGCATTACGAAAATTCGCAAACACTACTCCTAAAGTCAAATATACTGCAGCCTTCTCATTGGCCCACAAGCTAGAAGCAGGGAGGGATCATGTGTACTGATTAAAAAAAATCTCGAATATTCGAAATTACGAATATATATCACTATATTCGAAATATTCGCAAATTTTCGAAGTACCTATATTCGCTATAAAAATTCGAAATGCGAATATTCGTTATCAACACTAGCTAATATGCAGCAGCAGGAGACTAACTAGTTACTGCTACAAAACATGATGGCTTTGCAGACAGCAGGAGCAACCCCGAGTGTCCACGATGCCTGGAAAGCAGTCCGTACTGCGATTCCTAAGATGACCCCCGCAGATGACATCGAAACCTACCTGGCGATGAATGAGAAAGTGGCCATCAGGGAAAAGCTATCCCCTGACCAGTGGGCTGAGGTCGTCGCTCCATTTCTGGCATCCGATTCCCAGACTTTCCGGACGTTCAAGCGGCCGACTACCAAAAGTAAAGGGTGAGATTTTGGCAAGACTGGGGGTGAATGTATCAAGGGGAGAAAAACAGAACTGGATCGCACATCCACAATGCTATGCTTAGATCTAATTGACCTCGCTTCTCAACGCAATATTAAGGTGTACAGCCCCCTATACTGCATGCTGTACAAGAGGCATTAGTGTACATTTTGATCAAAAGGCATAAGCCCACTCACCACGCCAAGGTTGCCTCTTTGAGTGGGACCTACTCTTACAAAAAAGGCGCAGCACACTGCGGTGACAAAGCGGCACTGGGGGTGAATGTGTTGGTCCAGGCCCAACGGGTACATCAGTGGTGGTTTAAGCTGGATGAGCCTGCGAGGACCTAGTATTACGACTTACTCCACCTCTTGCAAAAGTGGCTACAGCCCGATGTGCTGAATCCCCCGGCCATGCTGGATAGACTATTAGCCGATATGTACTGGAGGGTTTTGCCATACCCTCTCCAGTACTGGATTGGTCAGGTGTCTCCTGGAAATGCCCTTGAGATGGTGGACCTGGTGGAACGCTATGAAGCTACCAGGAATCTAAAGGAGGGTTTTGTTGAGAAGGGGATCGGCAAACTCCGGAAATCTCCACCCCAGGCCTGGAGATTAGAGCCGATAAAATCCGCCCGGGATGTACCCACGACGGACCTGGCTCGGATAGTCTGCTGGTGGTGTCAGGAGCCTGGCCATGTAAGGGCTGACTGTCCCCATCGGGTTGAGCCCATGGACACTAACTATGGCTACCGTCAGTCGCTATATGCCAGGAGGCTGTGTGCAACAGGTACCCCAGAGTCTCTAGATCACTTTTGCCACGTGGAAGTGGGAGACACTCCGGCGGAGGCTCTGCTGGACTCAGGGAGTCTGGTGACCCTAGTAAGGGCTACCCTTGTGCGGTCGTCTTAGTATACTAGCCGGAAAGTCGGGGTGATGTGCATCCACAGAGACTTAAAAGACTACCCCACTGCGCTGGTGTCTCTAACCTCGTTAGCCGGTAGATGGACCCACGAGGTGGCTGTCACCACAAATCTACATTATGAACTCATAATAGGGAGAGACTTCCTGGACTGTGGCCTGCTATGAGAGTGACTGATACCCATGAGACAGGGGTAACCCTAGCAGAGTGGCCCAGGTCAGGGGGGAGACCAGAACCCTTGGAACCTGAGACCAAAGGGCCAGCAGTAGGGATGACGGCCACTTTGGTGGAAGAGGGGGAGATTACCCCACTAAGTGTGATGGTGGGAGACGTGGAGGACTTGCCTACGGGTCCTGAATTGGCAGACCTCAATGTCTCTGGGGATAATTTTGGTACCGCCCAATGTCGGGACCAACCCTATCCCGCACCTGGGAAATGTGGGAAAATGTGTTAATAGTAGATGTGAACCACTACAACCTGGAGCAGAGTCAGTGTTTCAACGTTTTGTGCTTCATCAAGATATGTTGTATCGGGTAAACCAACTATGGGGTAAGCCTATTGAACAGTTGGTGGTCCCCAAAGCTTATTGCAAGCTTGTGTTAGATCTAGCCCACCAACACGTTCTCGGGGGTCACCTGGGGCTGCAGAAAACTCAGGATCGTATTCTACAGTGGTTTTACTGGCCCAGCATATTCAAAGAAGTGGAAGAGTTTTGTAAGTCTGGGCCGACCTGCCAGATAACTAGCCCCCAGCCACATTTCCGTAGTCCCCTAGTACCTCTCCCGATTATCGAAGTACTGTTTGACCGAATTGCTATGGACCTCATAGGCCCAGTACCAAAGTCCGCCAGAGGGCATCAACAAATCTTAGTCATTCTAGACTACGCCATTTGGTACCCGGAGGCGGTGCCACTGCGACATTCCTCAGTCAAACTCATAGCTAAGGAGTTAATGGAGATGCTTTACCGAGTAGGACTACCTAGAGAGGTTCTGACCGACCAAGGGACCCCTTTTTTGTCCACGGTCATGAGGGAACTCTTTAAGTTGCTGCACATAAAACAACTACGGACATCCGTTTACCATCTGCAAATGGATGGTCTGGTAGAACTTTTTAACCAAACATTAAAAAATATGTTGAAAAGGTAGTGTCTAACGATGGGAATGACTGGGACCTCCTTCTGCCCTACCTCATGTTCGCAGTGCGAGAGGTACCCCAGGCCTCTAATGGCCCTTCAAACTGCTATATGGCAGACACCCTCGTGGTCTCTTGTATGTGGCCAAAGAGGCGTGGGAACAACAAACCACTCCACATAAAAGTGTCATTGAGTACGTTACCCAGATGCAAGATTGGATAAATACAGTGTTGCTTCTTGTTAGGGAGCATATGGAGGTAGCTCAGCGAGCCCAGAGTCGGGTATATAATCGGCAGGCTCGAGTCTGGATCTTTAACCCGGGTGATCGGGTTTTGGTTCTGGTGCCCACCATAGACAGTAGGTTCCTGGCTAGGTGGCAGGGGCCCTAAGAGGTACTAGAGAAAATTGGAGATGTAAACTACAAGGTACACCAGCCAGGGCGGCGAAAGCCAGACCAGGTTAACTATGTGAATTTACTCAAACCGTGGAAAGATAAGGAAACCTGTAATAAAGACAGACCGCGGCCAGGTTTTCTAGGAGAAGAGGTACCAGCCCCTCTGTCCGATGCAAGAGAGGCGGGCTGCCACAGTAAATATTCTCCTCTAAACAGACTCAGGAGGCCAGGGAATTTGTTAGTCGGAACACGGATGTGCTCTCGGACCTCCCTGGACGCACTTCCATAATCAAGAATGACATTGTCACTGAGCCCCATGCAAATGTTCGATTAAAACCATACCAGGTGCCCGAGGCTCGGTGACAAGCCATATCGGAGGAGGTGCAACTAATGTTGCAGCTAGACGTCATTGAGGAGTCAAAAAGTGAGTGGGCCATTCCTATAGTATTGATACCCAAGTTGGACGGAACGCTGCAGTTTGGTAACGACTTTCGAAAACTTAACGAGGTTTTCAAATTTTATGCATAACCCATGCCCCATGTGGATGAGCTCATCGATAGGTTAGGACAAGCCCGGTATTTTTCTCTTTTGGACCTCACGAAAGGGTACTGGCAGGTGTCCCTAACAGAGCTGCCAAAGAGAAAACTGCTTTCATCATGCCTAAGGGTCTGTATCAATATAAGGTCTTACCCTTTGGTCTGCATGGCGCCCCCGCCACTTTTCAGCGACTAATGGACATTGTGCTTCGTCCACATAATTGGTACGCTTCGGCTTGGACGATATTGTCATCCACAGTACCGACTAGGAAAGTCACCTACCCAAAGGTCAGGCTGTAGTGGACTCCCTTCGGAAAGCTGGCCTAACCGGTAACCCAAAAAAATGTACGATAGAAGAGACTAAGTATCTGGGGTATGTCATTGGGCGCGGAGTCATCAAACCCTAAGTGAACAAAATAGAGGAGATATAAAATTGGCCCTGACCTGTTACCACTAGGCAAATAAAGTAATTTCTGGGAATGGTGGGCTATTACATGAGGTTTGTTCCCCACTTTGCTACTCTAGCCTCACCCTTGACTAGGATTGAGCGAACCCGAACTTTAGGATTTTTGGACCCGAACCCGAACATTTCAGTAAAAGTTTGGGTTCGGTGTTCGGCGAGTTAATGGCGCTTTTTGAAAGGCTGCAGGGCAGCCAATCAACAAGCGTTTAACTCTGTGCCCTTAGAAGCCATCACAGCCATGACTACTAATGGCATGGCTGTAAAATTGGCCAGTGCAGCATTTGACCTAGCCTCTATATAAGCTGGAGTCACGTAGCGCTGCATGTCATTCTGCTGTGCTTAGTGTAGGGAGAGGATGCTGCTGTGAGGGAGAGAATAGGACAGAATCTTTAATCAGAACCCCAATTAAACTCAGCGATCTACATAGATTTTGTTGTGTGGGCGCAGTGAACAATCTTTTTACCGTGCTCTTAGCCCAGTGACAGAGAAAAATAACTTTTATCCCTCTGTTAGTTAGGTGGGCGGCGGCGGCCATTTTATGCAAGCTCAGTGCACCAGCACTGCATCTGTGCTTTTGTGACATTCAAATCCAAGCTTGAAAACTGCAATAATAATCTGGTTTTAAAAAAAACACCTGTTTTTTGGCAATATCCTACATCTGGTGCCTTTTCAGCATTAGTCAGTGTGCAATTTAAGCTAGAAATACAGCTATAATTTTCTGGGTTTTAAAAAACACCCTTTTTGGGCAAAATTATCAATTTTACAGCCCTTGCTGCATCTGTCAGTGTGAAATTGAAGCGTTATATACTGATGTAATATTCTGTTATTAAAAAAAACACCCATTTTGGGCAAAGTACTTAATATTGCAGCCTTTGCTGCATCTGTGATTGTTAAATTAAGCTTGAAATACTTCAATCATTTTCTGGGTTTCAAAAAACAAAAATTTTTAGCAAAATACTTAATTTGCGGCCTTGTCTGCATCTGTACGTGTACGTGTGAAATTCAAGCGTTATATGCTGCTGTCATATTCTGTTATTAAAAAAACAACCTTTTTGGGCAAAATACTTAATTTGCGGCCTTGTCTGCATCTGTCAGTGTGAAATTCAAGTGTTATATACTGCTGTCATATTATGTTATTAAAAAAAACGCCCTTTTTGGGCAAAGTACTTAATATTGCAGCCTTTGCTGCATCTGTGATTGTTAAATTAAGCTTGAAATACTTCAATCATTTTCTGGGTTTCAAAAAACACAAATTTTTAGCAAAATACTTAATTTGCGGCCTTGTCTGCATCTGTACATGTACGTGTGAAATTCAAGAGTTATATACTGCTGTCATATTCTGTTATTAAAAAAACAATCTTTTTGGGCAAAATACTTAATTTTCGGCCTTGTCTGCATCTGTCAGTGTGAGATACACGCTTTAGATACTGCTGTGCTATTCTGGTATTTAAAAAAAACACCCATTTTGTGCAAAATACTTAATTTGCGGCTTTGTCTGCATCTGTACATGTGAAATTCAAGCATTATATACTGCTGTCATATTCTGTTATTCAAAAAACACAAATTTTGGGCAAAATACTTAATTTGCGGCCTTGTCTGCATCTTTCAGTGTAAGATACATGCTTTATATACTGCTGTGCTATTCTGTTATTAAAAAAAACACCCATTTTGGGCAAAATACTTAATTTGCGGCCTTGTCTGCATCTGTACGTGTGAGATACACGCTTTAGATACTGCTGTGCTATTCTAATATAAAAAAAATACCTATTTAGGGCAAAAATCTTAATTTTGCAGCCTTTGCTGCATCAGTCATTGTGAGATACACCCTTTAGATACTGTTGTTCTATTCTGCTATTAAAAAAACACCTATTTAGTGCAAAAAACTTAATTTTGCAGCCTTTGCTGCGTCTGTCATTGTGAGATTCACCCTTTAGATACTGTTGTTCTATTCTGCTATTAAAAAAACACCCATTTAGTGCAAAAATCTTAATTTTGCAGCCTTTGCTGCATCTGTTATTGTGAGATACACCCTTTAGATACTGTTGTTCTATTCTGCTATTAAAAAAACGCCCATACAAAACATTAAGTTTTCAGCGGAACACAGGGCAGGCCGATTACAGGGAAACGTGGATACCCTGTCCCGGGTACACTGTCTGGCGTGTGTTTACCCCCTCAGGGTTGATCAAAGGGGGGGTATGTGACACAGTAAGAGGTTTGGTCTGGAAAAACAGGTATTTTCCTCCCAGTATGTACTGCTGGGCTGATTTACAGCCAGGTGAGGTCAAATACCGGACCAGATTTTAAATGCTGGTCTGGGTTTTGGCAGCACCTGGCTGTCCTTAAATAGGCAGCAGGGCTCAGAAGCCGTGTCTCTGTCTGTGTTGGGATCTGGGAGCCTTGTGTCTGGACGAAGGCTTGCTTCCTGTTTGGCGTGAAAACAGGTTGGGTGCTGCTATCAGCAAGGACTCTTTGAAGCAGAATAGCTGCATAGTGTGAATTACCACCAACACCGCAAGGTGACTTTTTGTTTGAATATGACTGCTTGTTGCCTCTATACTGCATCCGCTAATCCTGTCTACCAGAGCGAGTCCCCACAATATATATATATATATATATATATATATAGCATGCTGCTATATATAATATGAGGGCATATAGAGGTAGGTACAGTATGCCCCACAAACCTATGTGAGCCCAATAATGGCACATAAGAAGGTACATGGAGGTTGTACCAAGGCTGTAGGCCTAAGGCTGACCGTCAATGTGAAATGCCTTGCTATCTCATCTGATTCCCAGAAACACATGAATGTATTCTGGATGTGGCGAGAGAAGTGCCAGACACCTCTGGCAGCAGTTTAGATTAACTCCCCAAGAACAAAAGGATTAAGCATGCTAAAAACCACCATGCCTGATCCTTATCTCCTCCAACATCTGCAGAGTTTGGAGGCCACCATTACAGTACATCATCATCCAAAAAGTCTAATGTGTATGACCAGCTTTCAAATGAGTAATTTCAAGCATTGGCTCTTTTCAGATGAATGTCCACTAGGTTGACTGAACTGTCCTGAGGACATGTGGATACCTTATAGATCCATTTATGTTCCTTATACAGTCTGATTAACAAAAGGAATGCTGAGTTTCTGACAGTCAGTGAAGGAACCTATATGTTTGCACATTATTTTGTCAGCAAAGCTTCTTTTTCTTGTCCTGAATCACTTAGAGCAAGGAAACTATTTTTATGATCTAAGAATTTGTAAATGCATTTCTATTGATTGGGCTTGTTTAATGCACATTATGTGATTAGACGAATAATGAACCCGTTCTGACTGGCCCCCATTCTTTCCTCATACACAATAGCAGTTAAAAGGTATGTAGGTTGTATGAGAGCAGAACAGCTGTGTTTGCTAAAGGATCCTACGGGTTTTCAGCAGCCGTGATTACATTGGCATCCAAAAAAAAAACTCTCATCCTGTTCTATTGAGATGATAGATTACTGTATTCAAACAGTATGGAATAATGTTGTGTCAGCCCACTGCATAAAACAACACAGCTATAAAACCATACCATATACTGACCAAATAGCTGAAAAATGAAATGGTCCACAAAACAATGTCAATGTGTTTTTATTTTATTTTTTGCATAGGCCAGAATCATAAATGTACATGTTAACATCACGTCTATGTTATTACTGCAGAAATATAAAGCAAGAACAGAGGATTTAACAGGTGGGTGTTGGTGTAATATTTTTGTTACTCACAATATCATATTGTTTGTTTTATAAAACTCACCTGATGACACCTAGGTTTTAGAGGAGGAAAATAAGAATAAGAATAAATTTATTTTGGATCTCTTTACAATTTGGTCCTCCATCTGTCCCTCCCTTTATCTACCTTCAAAATATCTAGAAAAAGAACAGCGAAAATTTGAACATATGTCCCTGACAGTGGGTTACTCCAAATACATTATTAGTTATGTTAATTGGATTGATATTTGAAAATTGGCAAGAAAACAAACACTCATGGCATAACATCATTTCATCGTTGTATTTTTGGATTATATTCTGACGTGTGATATTTTTTTTTTTTACGTCTTACTTAGTGTCCCACTGCTTGTAAATGAAATCAGTAAATCACCAAATTCTGGATAATGAGCAGAGTTTGTCAAAGCTTGAGTGAACCAATTATGGCATTCTTCCATATAATCAACCCTGGCCGTTTGCTTAGCTTAAGCTTAAAATCATACAAAATGCAATATAGGATGTGATCCTTGCCCAAAATGAATACATCAACCCTTAAAATTGGCTATTTTTTCCCCCTTGTATTTGGAAAACATACAAATCAGTAAAGATGACAAAAATGCAAATTACATAGATTCTCGAAACTTTGTTTTTCAAGGTCATTGAGAAAAATGGAGTCTAACACAGGTCATGCAAGATTTATGGGAGAGAACAATAGTTTAATTACAATTATTGCTTCTCCTGCCAAGTGTCATTAAACAAAAGTATCTGTCTGTTCTACAGATGAATTAAAGATCTTTCTGGGCCTCTGTCTATGGCATAAAAATTCAGCAAACTCACAGAATACATATAATTACCACATATGATGTGTTCATAGTAGGGTTATTTGGTAATTTGGTGGCCACTTTATCTAGTTAAAGACTGATTAGAACTTCACTGAGAGTGAATGCAAGTCAAAATGGAGAAGGACAAGTCGAAGCAGGCACAGCTATGATCAAGGAAGTACTAGACTGAAGGCTGAAGGCCTGGGCAGAAGCTCTCATGACTAGGTTTGGAGTGAATATTTAGGGTAGGTAGGAGTTATAGTGTTGGGAGGGGGTAAGTGGCAGATAATAGGATTCTTTAAAGGGGGTAGAAAGCACAGGCTAGGAGCTGCCCACCCACCCTTTGTTGTTCTTACTGGGATAGTAGAGTGGGGTAGTTGGACATGTGGCGATGAGCTTGTCATAGTGCCATGGAGATGGGGGGGTCGTTGGAGTTGGTGTTAATTGTGGTTATAGCATTGTCGGCAATGGAACCATTAAGGCTCTGGATTTCCCTGGTGCACAAAAAAAGTGTGTGATCTGGTGAAGATTTGCCTAGGGTCATTGGGCTTTAGTGCATAGATTAATCATTCTGCCTCTGAGCTGGCGTTCATTGACTAGAAGCATTAATACACTGCGTGCAGAATTATTAGGCAAATGAGTATTTTGACCACATCATCCTCTTTATGCATGTTGTCTTACTCCAAGCTGTATAGGCTTGAAAGCCTACTACCAATTAAGCATATTAGGTGATGTGCATCTCTGTAATGAGAAGGGGTGTGGTCTAATGACATCAACACCCTATATCAGGTGTGCATAATTATTAGGCAACTTCCTTTCCTTTGGCAAAATGGGTCAAAAGAAGGACTTGACAGGCTCAGAAAAGTCAAAAATAGTGAGATATCTTGCAGAGGGATACAGCACTCTTAAAATTGCAAAGCTTCTGAAGCGTGATCATCGAACAATCAAGCATTTCATTCAAAATAGTCAACAGGGTCGCAAGAAGCTTGTGGAAAAACCAAGGCGCAAAATAACTGCCCATGAACTGAGAAAAGTCAAGCGTGCAGCTGCCAAGATGCCACTTGCCACCAGTTTGGCCATATTTCAGAGCTGCAACATCACTGGAGTGCCCAAAAGCACAAGGTGTGCAATACTCAGAGACATGGCCAAGGTAAGAAAGGCTGAAAGACGACCACCACTGAACAAGACACACAAGCTGAAACGTCAAGACTGGGCCAAGAAATATCTCAAGACTGATTTTTCTAAGGTTTTATGGACTGATGAAATGAGAGTGAGTCTTGATGGGCCAGATGGATGGGCCCGTGGCTGGATTGGTAAAGGGCAGAGAGCTCCAGTCCGCCAGCAAGGTGGAGGTGGAGTACTGGTTTGGGCTGGTATCATCAAAGATGAGCTTGTGGGGCCTTTTCGGGTTGAGGATGGAGTCAAGCTCAACTCCCAGTCCTACTGCCAGTTTCTGTTATATTGGTTTCACTGGTAAAAATAAATAATTGAAATGGGTATATATTTGTTTTTTGTTAAGTTGCCTAATAATTATGCACAGTAATAGTCACCTGCACACACAGATATCCCCCTAAAATAGCTAAAACTAAAAACAAACTAAAAACTACTTCCAAAAATATTCAGCTTTGATATTAATGAGTTTTTTGGATTCATTGAGAACATGGTTGTTGTTCAATAATAAAATTAATCCTCAAAAATACAACTTGCCTAATAATTCTGCACTCCCTGTACAGGGGTTTTAAAATTAGTAGATTTCTGTCAGATTTTTGGGGCTCCAAGAACCCTCCCTGGTTGCACTCGGTTAATGTTGTAGCTTGGTCAGTTTTGGGTGATTTGGGGGGCCTCAATAGGTATAGGCTTGTATGTTCTTTATGGTATTTATATTATTTATGTTGTTTGTTTAAAGGGAGTCTGTCACCTCCATATTGCCATATACAGTGCTTACATTGCCCTATAGCACACCTATACATGAATGTTATGGTACCTTTGTCTTTACACTTGCAGAAGCTGGAAAAACGAACTTTGATTGATATGCACATGAGCACTCGCAAGTGCCCGGGGGCGGCGTTCACTGTGTTGGTGCCCAGGCTGCCCTGCCTTTTTTCATTGTACCCCCGCCCCCCTATTCCCTTGCATCATCCTAAGGTCCGGCCGAGATCCCGCGACTGTGCACTGCCTCGCCGGGCCGGAGCATGCGCACTGCGATGTCCATTGTTGGCAAGGCATCGCTTTAACTACTATGCATGCTCCGGTGAACGGCTCAAAACCTGCGGCAATGTGCATTTTCCGGCGCATGCGCAGTAGTAAAGCGATGCGATGCCCATTGTGGGTGTCATGCTCCGGCCCGGCGAGGCAGAGATGAACATAACTATATTAGTAACATCTCACTGCCTGAAGCCTTTATTGAGAAAAACTTACTTTTATAATATGCTAATTAGCCTCAAGATGCTGTGCAACACCCCCCGCGTTGCACCTGCTCCTAGATGCTCTGTTTGCCCACCTCTTTTCACCCCCTTCTTCTCTTGATTGACAGGGCCAGGGTAGTGCTGCTCTTCTCCCGCTGGCCGTGTCTAGTAAGAAAATCTCGCGCCTGCGCCATCCCGTTAAGTATTCGGTGCAGTGAGGGAAGGACGCTCGGCGGATGCTGGTTTCCTCACTGTGCTGAATACGTCACAGTGAGGAAGCCGGCTGCCAGAGAACGTCCTTACCTCACTGCACCGAATACTGAACAGGACGGCGCAAGCGCCAAATTTTCATAGTAGACACGGCAGGCGGGAGGAGAGCAGCGCTGCCCTGGACCTGTCAATCAAGAGAAAAAGGGCGTGAAAAGAGGTGGGCAAACGGAGTCTCTAGGAGCAGGTGCAACGCCCCCCCACCCCACTCCTAGAGGCTAATTAGCATATTATAAAAGTTTGTTTCTCTCAATAAAGGCTTCAGGCAGTGAGATGGCACTAATATAGTTATGTTCAGCTGACATTAGCACATCGCTAATGTCAGCCAGCTTAATACCCATTTTTCCGGTGACAGAAACCCTTTAAGCAATGAGACCACCAGGAAGTTTCCTGGTGGGGTAAATTGCCAATCTGCCCCTGAGTCCAAGCCAGTCCCAAACTGTATTTCTTTACCTTTGAATCTATGGTCTCACCAAATCTCTCTAAAGAATTTGAAACTGGAATCAATGGGTCAGAGCTGCATTTGCTAAAATCAAAAAGTTAAACCATATACCATATTTTTCGCCCTATAAGACACACTTTTTCCCCCCAAAAGTGGGGAAATGTCATGCGTCTATTAGGGCAAATGCTAATGACCCCTTCCATTATGAAAGTGCTCATTAATATAGTAGGACCAGGAAACTGTGAGTACAGCATTCCTTGTGCTGGCTCTACTCACCACTCCCTGGTCTTGTTCTGCTGGCCCCATGCTGTGCTGTGACCTGTGCATAGCATGAGGACATAGTTGTGTGCTGTGACCTTATGGTGTGTGATGTTGGGTCACAACAAGTGGAGGCGCTATATATCTAACCCCCTCCTCAGTATGTGTATGTCATGAGTAAGGATCGCTACTGTCTCTGATCCGAAACATGTAGACTGGACTGTAACTGGCTTTTATCTGCACTGAAAAATAAAGGTAACATTTTAACCGAGCTGGACCTTTTTCTCTTTTTACTCAAGTAACGCTGTGGTTTTTGGCGTGGTCCGTGCTTGGTGTGACAGGGTTTGAGCACGCCTATACTCTCTCTTTGCCTACCTGTTGGGTCACAACACAGCAAGCAGGAACAGAAAAGGCGAGTTGATACATTTTTTTATCTGATCTGAGGTCTGATTGGGAATCTGATTTGAGGTCTAATTAACATTGGGGTCTGATTTGAGGTGTAATTAATATTGGGGTCTGAGCTGAGGTCTAATTAACATTGGAGGTCTGAGCTGAGGTCTGATTCAGGGTCTGAGTTGTTGTCTAATTAACATTGGAGGTCTGAGTTAAGGTCTAATTAACATTAGGGGTCTGATCTTAGATCTGATTTGGTGTCTGAGCTGAGGTCTAATTAACATTGGGGGGCCTGATCTGAAGTCTGATTAGCATTGGGGTTCTGATTGAGTGTGTGATCTGAGGTCTTATTGGGTGTCTGAGAACAACACATGGCCTCATAAATATAACCATGTGGGTGTGTCTATTACACAAACACCAAACCTACAAATATGCTACACAAGGGGACACAAAGACACCATGCTCAGTATACTATCCAAAAATATAATCTGTTTATTCAATAGAAAATCAAGATTACATGATTAAAAACATTAAAATGGGACAAACATCAGAAAGGGTAACAAGAACCACGATTGCTGTACCAAATCACTGACCACTGATTTCAATACACCAGAAAAAGATGTAATCCATTCACAAATAAATAATAATTATCCTGGCGCTTGCTATCTCCTGCTGTATCCTTAGCTGCAGTGCCGTAGCAGAATCGCACAAACTGCTACCAAGTGCAAAAGCTAGGGTTGAGCGAACCCGAACTGTAAAGTTCGGGTTCATACCGAACTTTAGGATTTTTTGACCCCGGACCCGAACCCGAACATTTCTGTAAAAGTTTGGGGTCGAGTTCGGTGTTCAGCGGTTTAATGGCGCTTTTTGAAAGGCTGCAGCGCAGCCAATCAACAAGCGTTTAACTCGTGTGCCCTTAGAAGCCATCACAGCCATGCCTACTAATGGCATGACTGTGATTGGCCAGTGTAGCATGTGACACAGCCTCTATATAAGCTGGAGTCAATTAGCGTGGCACATCACCCTGCTCTTACTAGTGTAGGATGCTGCTGCTGTGAGGGAGAGAATAGGAAATAATCTATCTGATATCAGAACTTGTTGTTAACTTGGCAATCTACAGCGGTTTTTTTTTTGTGCGTGCAGTGCAACATTTTTGTACCCTGCCCTGGGCCCAGTGACACAGAAAAATAAGTTTTATCCGTCTGTTAGTTAGGTGGGCGTTGGCGGACATTTTGTAAAATTTCAGTGCACCACCACTGCATATGTGCCAGGGACAATAATTTAATCCTGTTCATTTAGTTCAGTGGGCAACATATACCCATTTTTTAAGTGCACCTGCACTGCATATGTGCCAGGGGAAGGGAAAATAATATAGGTGACATATTCAATTTTTTTTCTGTAAAGTGCAATCCAAGTAAATCCATCTGTTAGATTCTGTGGGGAAAATGCATATGTGCCAGGAGAAGGGAGAATAATATAGGTAACAGTGATGGTCAGTTCGCAGTGTTCGCCAGTGAACACATGCGGGCTGCCATCTTAACTCACCCGTCCGGCGATGCACAGGCAAGCCCTTACCTGTGCCACGAGCTGGTCTGAAATCAAATGCGGTCACCGGGAGCAGGCAGTTCCGAGAACAGCCCGATGAAGGCCCCCGGTGGCTGTTTTCGGAACTGCCTGCTCCCGGTGACTGCATTTGATTTCAGACCGGATCCCGGCACAGGCACAGGTAAGGGCTTACCTGTGCATCGCCGGACGGGTGAGTCAAGATGGCAGCCCGCATGTGTTCGCTGGTGAACACTGCGAACTGAACATCACTGATAGGTAATCCGTCTGTGAGTTCAGGGACCCAGGGGGTGAAATATTCAAATTTGTTTCTGTAAAATACCCCTGTGCTACATATGTGAGTGTAATCAATTCAGTAAATCCAACTATTAGATTCTGGGGTGACAAATTAATATATTTTTGCTAAAAAGTACATTTTGCGCCCTGCACTGCATTTGTGATAGTGAAAGAAAATAGGTTAAATCCATCTGTTTAATTGTGGGTGAAAAATTCTTATATTTCTTTCCATAAAGTACCTTTGCGGCCTGCACTGCAAATCTGACAGTAAAATCTAATCAGTAAATCCATCTTTTTTACTGTGGGTGAAAAAAATAATCTTTTTTTTTCCATGAAGTACCTTTGGGGCCTGCACTGCAAATCTGATAGTGAAATATAATCAGTGAATACAACTGGGACATTGTGGGTCAAAAAAACTATTTTTTTGGGCCATAAAGTACCTTTGGGGCCTGCACTCCAAATCTGATAGTGAAAAAAAATCAGTAAATCAATCTGTTTCACTGTGGGTGAAAAAAAATCATATATTTTTTCTATAAAGTACCTCTGCTGTTACATTGTCGTTAGAAAAAAACTAACTTTTTGTGCTAGATACTACATTTGCGGCCTGCGCTGCATCTCTGACACTCCAATAAAACCAGTCAATACTGCTGTTAAATTGTTAGTTGACAAATTCACATTTTTTGTGACTATAAAGTATTTTATTAATTTCGCCTGTCACACTGTTGTGTGACCTCAAGAAATTTTTCCTCTTTATGACACCGGCACTGCCTTACTGTCAGTGAACTTAATTGTTGACTATTGGCGGTTACATTGTCGCCTGACATAAACCATCTGTTAGTTTGGTGGGTGAACGCAAAGAATGAGGAGAGCGTCAAATAAGGGACGTGGCCCTGGTCGTGGTGCTGCTGGTGTTGGTGGAGCTGCTGTTCCAGGGAGAGGACGTGGTCGATCTGTGCCAACTACACGCACAAGTGAAACACCTTCCTCAGGTGCGAGTAGGCGACAGAACCTTCAGAGTTATTTGGCGCTCTACGAATGGTGAGGCCAGAACAAGTACAGGCGATAGTAGATTGGGTGGCTGACAGTGCCTCCAGTTCAATCACATTGTCTCCCACTCAGTCCGCTGCTGAAAGATCAGAGTTGGCACCTGCAGCCCATGGCCATCAGTCTTTCACCTCACCCCCTTGCAAATCACCCAAGTGGTCTGAGCCCCAAGTCATGCAGCAGTTTCTTCTGCTTTTTGATGACTCTGCTTGCAGGGTTTCCCAGGGCCATCCACATAGCCCTGCCCTAGAAGTGGAAGAGATTGGGTGCACCGATGCCCAACCACTTATGTTTCAGGATGATTACATGGGAGGACCACCGCAGCACGTCTCAGATGATGACGAAACACACCCACCCACCACACCAAGGGACAGAGCACACCAAAGCCAGCTCCAAGGAGTTCCCTGGCGTGGCAGTTCTTTAGACAATGTGCTGATGACAAGACATGAGTGGTTTGCACGCTGTGCAATCAGAGCCTGAAGAGAGGCATAAACGTTCTAAACCTGAGCACAACGTGCATGACCAGGCATCTAAGTGCAAAGCACGAGCTGCAGTGGAGTAGACACCTCCAAAACCAAGAATGGTCTCTGGCTCCTCCTGCTTCCTCTTCTGCTGCAGTCTCAGCCTCTTCATCCCCCTCTGGAGTGACAGTGCCACCTGCCACCCCGCAAACAGAGGATGTGCCAGTAATGCGACCACTTCGGTCACCAAGCATCACCAAAATGTCCCATGGAAGCATTCAGCTGTCTATCTCCCAAACACTGAAGCGAAACAGGAAGTACCCCGCTACCCACCCGCGATCCCTGGCCTTGAATGCCAGCATTTCCAAATTACTGGCCTTTGCAATGCTGTCATTCCGTCTGATGGACACGGACAGTTTTAAGAATTTGATGGTGGTGGCTGTCCCACAGTACGTCGTGCCCAGCCACCACTACTTTTCCATGAGAGCCATCCCTTCCCTGCACAACCAAGTGGGGGACAAAATCAGGTGTGCACTGTGCAACGCCATCTGTGGTAAGGTCCACCTGACTACGGATACGTGGACCATTAAGCACGGTCATATCTCCCTAACAGCACACTGGGTAAATGCAGTGGCGGCTGGGCCTAAGGCGGATAGCAGTTTGGCGCATGTTGGCGCATGTCCTTCCACCACCGAGGATTGCAGGGCGTTTTTCTTTGCCTGCTGCTGCTTCCTCCTCCTACTCCGCTTCCTCATCCACTAACGCCTCCTCATCTGGTCAGCGTAACACCTTCACCACCAACTTCAGCACAGCCAGGGGTAAACGACAGCAGGCAGTTTTAAAACGTATCTGTTTGGGGAACAAACCTCACACCGCGCAGGAGCTGTGGACAGGCATGGAACAACAGACCGATGAGTGGTTGGTGCCAGTCAGCCTCAAGCCCAGCCTGGGGGTGTGCGATAATGGGAAAAAATCTCGTAGCAGCTCTGGGCCTAGCCAGTTTGACGCACATCTCTTGCCTGGCGCATGTGCTGAATTTGGTGGTGCAGAAATTCCTGAAAAATTACCCCAATATGTTAAAGCTGCTGCAGAAAGTGCGGGCCGTCTGTGCGCGCTTTCGGTGTTCTCACCCTGCTGCTGCTCGCCAGTCAGCATTGCAGCGTAACTTCGGCCTTCCCACTCACTGCCTCACATGCGACGTGCCCACAAGGTGGAACTCCACCTTGCACATGCTGGCCAGACTGTGCGAGCAGCAGCAGGCCATAGTGGAGTTTCAGCTGCAGCATGCACGCGTGAGTCGCTTTGTGGAGCAGCACCACTTCGCCACCAATGAGTGGGCCTCCATGCGAGACCTGTGTGCCTTGTTGCGCTGTTTCGAGTACTCCACCAACATGGCCAGTGTCGATGACGCCGTTCTCAGCGTTACTATCCTACTTCTATGCCTCCTTGAAAAAACACTTCGGGCGATGATGGAAGAGGATGTTGCACAGGAGGAGGAGAAAGAGGGATCATTTACAAGGATTTCAAGTGGCTCTGAAGGTGGATTCCTGCACCAACATACGCCAGGTACACAAGTGTCCAGCCAGGGCACAGTTCTGGAGGATGATGAGGTGGAGGATGAGGAGGAGGAAATGGAGGAGGAGGAACCGTGTTCACAGCAGGATGGCACCCAAACCAGCTCATGGGCATCACTGGTGTGTGGCTGGGGTAATACAGAGGACACAGACTATACACCTCCCACAAAAAACAGCTTATCGTTGCCTCTGGGCAGCCTGGCACACATGAGCGATTACATGCTGCAGTGTCTCCGCAACGACCGCCGAGTTGGCCACATTCTAACTTGTGCTGATCACTGAGTGGCCACACTGCTGGATCCCCGTTACAAGGACAACGTACCGTCCTTGATTTCGGCACTAGGGCATGATCGTAAGATGCGCGAGTACAAGCGCATGCTGGTAGACGCGCTGCTGATGGCATTCCCACCTGACAGCAGGGGCACATTGGAAGCACAAGGCGAAGGCTAAGGAGGAGGAAGTGGTCGCCAATGCAGCTGGGGCACCGCCAGCACCTCAGAAGATAGGGTTAGCATGGCTGAAATGTGGAAAAGCTTTGTCAGCAGGCCACAACAACCAGCACCACCAGCTGATATGTAACGTCTTAGCATGAGTTATAAGGTTCAAATAGCCCTGGGCTACTAAATTCCCGTTTCTAGTCATTTAAGACGTAACGTTTATTTCATTTATTAAAACTAATATGAATCGGGAAGAAAAAATAAACTTTTAAAACTATAGATGCAGTTGAACTAAAGCGGCTGGGGATGTAGGTTACTTCACCTATATATCCTGTCTCATTCAGATGCGTCTATCCTTCTCTTAGTTGCTGTTTCAGCGATTAATATTTTCTACTTTCCAGCTCTTTTTGGTATTTTAGCTGGATGCCTTTCTTAATATCCATATAGATCACATGGGGAGGATCATCTGTCTAGTCGCTTTAGTTACAATCCCTCATTTTCATTTTATTGTATATCACTTGTTGCGACTCCCTGCCGCTTATGTGTCTTAGACGAGGTGGGTCTGCAGTCTTTCCACACTCCGACACTTAGTTACACATGCACCTAACCTAAAAACCGGATTGCAGCTCCCCCAACATGTTTCGCCACAGATGTGGCGTCTTCAGGGGAATGGAGCGTTAGGTGCATGTGTAACTAAGTGTCGGAGTGTGGAGAGACTGCAGACCCACCTCGTCTAAGACACATAAGCGGCAGGGAGTGATATACAATAAAATGAAAATGAGGGATTGTAACTAAAGCGACTAGACAGATGATCCTCCCCATGTGATCTATGTGGATATTAAGAAAGGCATCCAGCTAAAATACCAAAAAGACGCTAGACGCATCTGAATGAGGCAGGATATATAGGTGAAGTAACCTACATCCCCAGCTGCTTTAGTTCAACTGCATCTATAGTTTTAAAAGTTTCTTTTTTCTTCCCGATTCATATTAGTTTTAATAAATGAAATAAACGTTACGTCTTAAATGACCAGAAACAGGAATTTAGTAGCCCAGGGCTATTTGAACCTTATTATTTATATATCCCGGGTCCAGAGTACACTACTACGCAGTAGGGGTATCACATACTGGTTTGCTTAACGCTGAACCTCGAACTACAGCATAAAGGAGAAAGCAGTCACGGAACAAGCGCTAGGAGACAGGTAACGGCAGTTTCTTCTAAGTAAGTAACGGAAGCTCCAGTGTTAAGCAAACCAGTCTGTGACACCCCTACTGCGTAGTAGTGTACTGTAGAAGGTTGAGGCAAGCACGGTGTCATTGATATTGATTTTAAGATGTAAAACATGTCAGACACATCAGAGGGAAGGAGGAGAAAGCATGTCAATAATCACTCCAAGGGCTAACTACCATAGTGGCAGACCATGTGACTGATATGAGGCCCAGAGCAAGAGGGGGCCCAGTCTTAGTTGGGATTATCTCATCTTCTACTGGAGGTGAAAACTTGGTCAGGACTCTACCCTCTAAAGAAACACTTTTAGCAAATGAGACAGGAAAAATGGCCCATGGGTCATTGAAAAGGGTTTAGGCTACTTTCACACTGGCGTTTTGGTTTACATTTGTGAGATCCGTTCAGGGCTCTCACAAGCGGTTTAAAACGGATCAGTTTTGCCCTAATGCATTCTGAATGGAAAAGGAGCCACTCAGAATGCATCAGTTTGGCTCCGTTCTGCTGTGGAGGCGGACACTAAAACGCTGCTTGCACCGTTTTGGTGTCCGTCTGACGAAACTGAGCCAAACGGATCCGTCTTGACACACAATGTAAGTCAATGGGGATGAATCTATTTTCACTGACACAATCTGGCACAATAGAAAACTGATCCGTCCCTCATTGACTTTCAATGGTGTTCAAGACAATCCGTTTTGGCTTTGTTAAAGATAATACAAACTGATCCGTTCTGAACGGATGCATGCGGTTGTATTTTCTGAACGGATTTGTCTGTGCAGAGCCATGATGGATCTGCACCAAACACGAGTGTGAAAATTTGCCTTAGGCAGAAACCTTTCTGTAATGGGTGTGGGGGGTCTGGTTTGATCTTTGCCATGGGGCCCCTACTTCTCAGTGTATGCCACTGAATCACTCCTCTAGGTACAGTAGCCCATAAATAATTAAACATAGTTATGAGAAGAGGAGGGGGACATCCTATTCAACCCTCAAAGTACCATGATATATAGGGCAGCAGAAATCTCACACCCAAAATCTCACACCAACAAAGCCCACCTGTAGACATGATCGGGCAAAAAGAAACCAGTAATGGTCAGAGAACACTTCAACGTGCGTTTCCCTTCCTCAGCTGACAAAGGTTTGGTGAATGGGTGTCTGAGCTGAGGTCTGATGAGAATTGTTTTTATTATTCTCCTTCTCTAAAACCTAGGTGCGTCTTATAGGGCAAAAAACTGTATTCATTTTAATGCACAATCCCCACATTGCAACTTGAGAATGTACAAACCGGATTCCAAAAAAGTTGGGACACTATACAAATCGTGAATAAAAACTGAATGCAATGATGTGGAGGTGCCAACTTCTAATATTTTATTCAGAATAGAACATAAATCACGGAACAAAAGTTTATACTGAGAAAATGTACAATTTTAAGGGAAAAATATGTTGAATCAGAATTTCATGGTGTCAACAAATCCCCAAAAAGTTGGGACAAGGCCATTTTCACCACTGTGTGGCATCTCCCCTTCTTCTTACAACACTCAACAGACGTCTGGGGACCGAGGAAACCAGTTTCTCAAGTTTAGAAATAGGAATGCTCTCCCATTCTTGTCTAATACAGGCCTCTGACTGTTCAATCGTCTTGGGCCTTCTTTGTTGCACCTTCCTCTTTATGATGCGCCAAATGTTCTCTATAGGTGAAAGATCTGGACTGCAGACTGGCCATTTCAGTACCCGGATCCTTCTCCTACGCAGCCATGATGTTGTGATTGATGCAGAATGTGGTCTGGCATTATCTTGTTGAAAAATGCAGGGTCTTCCCTGAAAGAGATGACGTCTGGATGGGAGCATATGTTGTTCTAGAACCTGAATATATTTTTCTGCATTGATGGTGCCTTTACAGACATGCAAGCTGCCCATGCCACACGCACTCATGCAACCCCATACCATCAGAGATGCAGGCTTCTGAACTGAGCGTTGATAACAACTTGGGTTGTCCTTGTCCTCTTTGGTCCGGATGACATGGCGTCCCAGATTTCCAAAATGAACTTCGAATCGTGACTCGTCTGACCACAGAACAGTCTTCCATTTTGCCACACTCCATTTTAAATGATCCCTGGCCCAGTGAAAACGCCTGAGCTTGTGGATCTTGCTTAGAAATGGCTTCTTCTTTGCACTGTAGAGTTTCAGCTGGCAACGGCGGATGGCACGATGGATTGTGTTCACTGACAATGGTTTCTGGAAGTATTCCTGAGCCCATTCTGTGATTTCCTTTACAGTAGCATTCCTGTTTGTGGTGCAGTGTCGTTTAAGGGCCCGGAGATCACGGGCATCCAGTATGGTTTTACGGCCTTGACCCTTACGCACAGAGATTGTTCCAGATTCTCTGAATCTTCGGATGATGTTATGCACAGTTGATGATGATAGATGCAATGTCTTTGCAATTTTTCGCTGAGTAACACCTTTCTGATATTGCTCCACTATCTTTCTGTGCAACATTGTGGGAATTGGTGATCCTCTACCCATCTTGGCTTCTGAGAGACACTGCCACTCTGAGAAGCTCTTTTTATACCCAATCATGTTGCCAATTGACCTAATTAGTGTTATTTGGTCTTCCAGCTCTTCGTTATGCTCAAATTTACTTTTTCCAGCCTCTTATTGCTACTTGTCCCAACTTTTTGGGGATTTGTTGACACCGTGAAATTTTGAATCAACGTATTTTTCCTTTAAAATGATACAATTTACTCGGATTAAACGTTTGATCTGTCATCTACGTTCTATTACAAATAAAATATTGACATTTGCCATCTCCACATCATTGCATTCAGTTTTTATTCACAATTTGTTTAGTGTCCCAACTTTTTTGGAATCCGGTTTGTATTTTGCTACTGTAGAAAACTTAGGAAACAGACAAAACCCGCAGATCTAAATTTTTTCAGTGACTATGTCTTGATTCTGTAATCCGTATAAGCCCAATCTCCGCTTCATTACAACTTGAATACAGTACCAACAAAGTGGATGACATTTTAACACACACATACCCTGTGGAAATTTTCCCAGTGTAAATTGCAGATTTCGCAATGTGTAGCTTGTCCATTTGTTTTCATCATGGTTTTCTTTCCTTTCAATTTGATGTAATGAGATGTAATGACAAATTTACAACAAAATCATGTATCCACCTCATATGCAGGTAGCCAAATATTAGGTGCAGGGCACAATATGACCAGCACTGTTCAGTGTTGGACTGGCCCACCAGAGTATCAGAGGATCCTCTGGTGGACCTAGGATTTGATCCGATATGGGCCCCAAAGATTCAGGAGAAAAATACTTTTGGGGCTGACTTTGGAGACAAGAATTTGCCATTATAGTCTATTTCTTTGAATCAAAATTAGACTTTATTTATGATATGGAGGATAAGCTCCAAGAACAATTTCCTCTGGTGGGCCCAAGGAATCTCAATCTAATCCCAGCACTGTTGTACCACATCAAAGATTGGTGCACAGCAAGGCAAGAATGTGAAGAACTGCATGTGACCTCAGTATGCAAGCATGGACACATGAACAGGGGAGATATTTGAGCTGTTCACAAGGCTGCAGTTGGACATCTAAACTGCTCTGTGGCAACTTTGCTCTCCATATGGTCCTGTAGAGCAGGGACCTATTTGGTTGATATAGCCCTGACCTAAGAGTGGGACAAAGGAGTCCGAATAATTTTTGATGTATGATATGATCTTCAGCTGGTGTTCTTCCACTTTCCTATCATGCTCATAAGCAACACATCAATCAGGTAAAGTGCATTATAGAAACATGATTTCAAAATGACATAAAATGAACCAAAGTGCATGTGGATTGTATGAGTCTAAATGACTCTTGTCCTTTCTGTATTTCTTCACTTTAAAATCCACATTGCGTCAACAGGTAAAGACAAATGTTCTTTTCATGCTAATGCAAAGTGTCATTATTGTACATTATGGGCTCTGAAAGCAAAGTTGCAGAAATTATAGTATACACTGCGTGCAGAATTATTAGGCAAATGAGTATTTTGACCACATCATCCTCTTTATGCATGTTGTCTTACTCCAAGCTGTATAGGCTCGAAAGCCTACTACCAATTAAGCATATTAGGTGATGTGCATCTCTGTAATGAGAAGGGGTGTGGTCTAATGACATCAACACCCTATATCAG